>NW_028229890.1:0-50856 GCF_053477565.2 Lygodium microphyllum | reverse complement strand
CATTTGGTTGTTGATGTCCTCTGCACCTCTCTGCACCCGGATGCATATAGCAGCATGGAGCTTCATCCTCGATGAGTATCATTTGGATGCCTTTCCCTTACGAGGTGACCGCCTGAGCGCTGATGTTTCCCCACATGCACTAGGGCTCCACTTATCACCTTTGTATGGCTGGATCCGGCACACAAACTATACAAAAAATCCATGGACTCACCTGAGAGTGGAGTTAGGAATAGAGCAAGTGAGAGGGTTTACTGCATCACAAAACGATGCTAGTATACTAGAGTCAGGTTTACAGCGAAAAGCGAGCTCTCTAGACTCAAGGTCAAGCAAAACCTAGCGTATATCTGGTCCCCTATGTGCGCGTAGCATGTGGAACTGATCCATGCGGCAAAGGCGGGAGTGGTAGCCATGGCACAAAGAGAGAAGGAATGAGAGCACAAGTGTAGGGAAGTGGAGAATGAAAGTGAAAATGAGTTTGGAGTTATAGCTTTTATGTGTCTAGGGTTTTAAATAAGGTCTTTATAAAGTTATTAACTCTAAAGTTTCAAATTAAAACTCTTACCTTAGTTTCTTTATTTCAGTACTTTAAAGTCACTGTTAAAATTACTCATATAGACAAACGCTTCGTTCTACATTATTATATCCTCGAATATGTTTGGGTCGCTGAGTATATTCAAGTCTAACGAGAGAAAATATATTTTTTAAAGAAAATAAATCTAAAAGGCCTTGAAACTCCCTTTGGATCCAATTTAAATATTAAATGTAAGAAACGAGCAGCAGAGATGCGCTACAATATATCATTGTGCAAAGACAATATTCTAGATTATAGAACTCTAACCTGCAATTTAATTATGATTTTTAACTGCACGATTGAGTAATTACAGTATGTATTATCGCACGCTTGGCATTATAAAGTATTCAAAATATGAAATCAAAGTCAAATGTAATTCCTCTTCATAAAGTTTTTTATAGGGATTCCACCATCTCAAGGATATGTGGAGAAGGCATATTGTTTACATGTCATGGATTGCTCACTACGAGTCCTGACTTTTCTATTATCTAACTTGAAATAGAAGTTGTAGAGGGGCTCACTGGACATTAATTGGATTTCTTGTCTCAGAAAATGGTCAACTACTCTTGCACTGACTACGAAAGGATTATGACCACTCCACAAGATTACCACATCTACGAGCGCTGTATGTCAGTCATTTCGACCTCATCAAGCTGATCCACTCCCCTCGCAAAAGTCGCCATCTTCTATATCGAAAGCGAACACACAGAGTTTGTCTAGCAATGAAATACCTGTAATAAAAACAAAAATAATGGTAAGTGATCAATGCGACTAACATAACAATTCATCTAAGCGAGACCTACGTCAATTAAATCAAGGTATGCAAAGTAGTAAAAAAGTTTTACCTGAATGTAATATTAGATTGGTTGACCGTGCACTCAATCGTCTCATCAAAATGTGTTCTTTTGACTTCCCAAGACTCACCCAATAGCTGACTCATCCATTCCTCAGATGGACACTTGCATTGATAAGTAATCTTTGTTTTCTTCAAAACATCACATGAACCAAACAAATGTGCAAACAATGAGAATGGAATAAACCAATTAAGATGCACATCTTTGGAGCCTGTGGTGGGTTTCATAGCACTATTGATGTCAGATTTTATCTTCGACTTGCAAGCTCCTGACAACTCCAAGCTACCAATGAACCATTCACCACTAGACAGTGGCGGCAATAGGACATGCTGCAATCTCTGGCTTTCTACCACATACAATGAATTATAAAAAAAGATATTTTGAGTGGCAAGTTGACTTGTAGAGGTATTATCATAGATCAAAGAACCTATCTCTTCATGCCAAACATGTATCTTGCCGCTTAAACATTCCACATTCTGCCATTCATGCAAAGTCGATGGATATAGAGCTGTCAATCAAACAAGACTGAATTAGAATACTGCAAAGACTTTTAAAAACAACTCTGATACAAAAGAATAATCAATGATAAAATTTAACAACTTACTATTTTGTTTATAATTTGCAATGTTGTTCTCGTCGTGTACAGAGATTTGTTTATGCGTATAAACATGTTGAATCAACACTTCTGTTACTGCACTTGTGCCATTAAACACTTTTCTGAACTCTAGAATTCTACCTTTCCAATGTTTGCTAGGGTTTGCAACATCCTTGCGCTTGACCTTGAAACTCCCTCGAGTACTTGGGTGCATCAAAATCCAATCCAACTTATAATACTTATCACAAATCCAATTACCGCCATTATCTTTCCTGTTGAAGACCTCCACTGCAAGTATGCTACTGATATTTTTCCTCCGTGAAGACATCTGTAACAACCAAATACAAAAGTTACCTATCAACATGTGTATAATTTGCAAATGTTCTCTCCAAATGAAATTAAATTTAAATGAATCAATTTAAAAAAGAAACATTGTACCTGTAATTTCTTTCACAAAGATCCCTAGATATGTTGAACAAGAAGTTGACTTATAGCAAGACCATTGTTCCTTCACTGACAGATTCCTGTAGTACAAAAACAAAAGAAATATTGGGTCAACGCATACATATAACTTATATAGGCTTTGCCCAAATGCGTTGAAATTTAACCATGGAACAGTAGTAAAAAATGGCAATATACCTGTGGCTTTCTTTGCAAAAAATCCCAAAGATGTTGTAGAAGTTGAGTTCTTAATAAATCATTGTTCTTCACCCTCGGAGATTCTTGGAGTAAAAAAACAAAGGAAAGCTCAGTATGCATGTAACTTGTATACATTTTGTCTAAACGAGATAAAATTTAACAGTGGAGCAACAAAAAAACAAGACAATATACCTGTAACTTTGTTTACAGAGAAACCCTAAGATGTTGAAGAAGAAGTTGAGTGTTCAAAATCCCAAAGATGTTGTAGAAGTTGAGTTCTTAATAAATCATTGTTCTTCACCCTCGGAGATTCTTGGAGTAAAAAAACAAAGGAAAGCTCAGTATGCATGTAACTTGTATACATTTTGTCTAAACGAGATAAAATTTAACAATGGAGCAACAAAAAAACAAGACAATATACCTGTAACTTTGTTTACAGAGAAACCTAAGATGTTGAAGAAGAAGTTGAGTATTCAAAATATCACTATTATTGACTGTAAGAGACTCCTAGAGCATCAAAACAAAAGAAATTACATGTCAGATAATGCACATAACTTGCACAGGTTTTCTCCAAACGAGATAAAACTTTACCATAGAACATCTATGGAAGAGAAAAATATACCTGTAGAGTTTTGTGAAGAGAATCTTAGGGCTTTGGTAAAACAAGCTCTGCTCTCATAAAACACATGAAACTCTCTCTGTGCTTGTGCAAAGCAAATGAAATTTTATAGGGTTACAGACAGGGCAAGAAACAGTGAGGCTGTAAAATTTCGTCAGGAAAGAAGAAGCGGGAAAAGAGATATGACAAATTTGAGTTCTGCCTAAAAAAGAGGGGGAAACTGAAAGGGGGAGAAAAGAAAAGTCAAACATAAAAAATAAGAAAATGAAAATTCGAGGCACAAACTTCCAAGAAGTGACAGCTTTGTACTCCCCTTTTCCCTTATTTTATTGCTGAGGGAAGATTTGGTGCAAGATATGGCTAGAAGATTCATGTTACATGAATCTGGAATCCCAGCTCTCTCATTGGTTAGGCCTATATTTGTTTATTCACTCAAGGGGCAAAAAAGAGAGTCCATATTTCTCCTAATGTTCACCATTTTTGCTATGATATCCAAAATTCATGGGATTCTTGGTTACACTTGGCTGAGTTTGCTTGCAACAACTCTACTCATGCTAGTATTGGAGTTTTTCCCTTTGAGGCTATGTATGGTTACAAGGTGCCCTTACCCACAGTTCATCTTTAATGAAAGGATCAACCCTCATGGGAAGGAAGAGTTGGAAAGAATGCAAACCCTTCTTCAGCAATGTAAGATGAATCTTAGAAAAGCTCAAGACCAAATGAAGATGTATGCTAATGAGAAGAGGCAGCCTTTAGAGTTCCAAGAAGGAGAGTTGGTCTTATTGAAGGTGCCCAAGTCTAGGTACTCTACATTAAATGATGGATCTGGTAATAAGCTTGCTCACAGATTTTATGGCCCCTACCGGATCCTAAAGTGCATTGGAGACTTAGTATAAAAATTAGAGATCCCTTCTTCCACAAAGATTCACAATGTCTTTTATGTTAGTCAGCTCAAGCCTTTTTATGGTAATCCAGTTGATATAATTGATGAGCTGCCACCTATTGATGAAGAAGGTCATATTCAGTGCATCCCAGAGGCTGTTATAGGTCAATGTGAGAAGAAGCTTTGATCTTGTTCTATCAAGTGGAGAGGTTTACCACCTGAGGAAGCTTCTTGGAGGCATGATTATATATTAGATGAGTTTCCTTTCTTAAAGGATGCATTAGTGGTGGCTGAAGCCTATTGATTATGGAGCTAGTTTTGGTGCATACATGGTCAAGACTGCACATTATTTTAGAATAGTTTTAATTGTGCCTAATTTTTAGAATTAAGATACCTACATTGGTTCAAAGTACTCTTCAAGAGCTACGTTTTGATATATGGCACGTCTCATTTGGACATTTCTACTAGAAGTTATGGCAGATTTGGTCCAACAACAGGGTTTGTTTACATAACAAGCTATCTACTTCATTTTGAGATTATCAATTGAAGATTTTAATGCTCCATATACTTTTGAAGTATTCTTGATCATGTATATAGCTAATGCCTACTCCTATTCTTCTATTTTAGTCCATATGTCAGTCATTTTTCATTCATTTTCCCATTTGTAAAGCTGTAAAAAACAGAGTAGTACTTTATTCTATCCATCCTTTTCTAGTCTTTCAAGTTTGTTTTTGAGAGCAAAAACCTTTGGGAAGGGATGGATTGTAAGAAGCTGGGAAGAATAAGGATTTAGTGTACAAATAATATGGATGTTATGCCATGTCACATTGGCATTGGTATAAAAGGAGAGGACATGTAAATTTTCACATCTTTTTGACACATTAATACAATTATTGTCCTTCTCTCCCATCTTGCTCATAGTTTCTATGGCTTTTCTGTCTTTCTCTCCAATTTAGTCTTTCTCTCTCCTTGTCACTCACTTTCTCTCTCTTTTGCAGTCTTCTCTCTCTCTCTTTCTCTCTCTCTAGTCCACTCTTTGACATCCAATAGCATCTTTTCCAACTGAAGGCTTCACAAAAAAATCATTTTTCCAATCAGGTGCTTGAACTAATGATGCATGACCTACAGTTTTCTTGACATGTTGAAACACTTCCTCAACCTCTTTAGTCTACTCTAAAGGATCCTTCTTGGCTACCATCTGTAATGGATAGAGTAACTGAGATGCTAAAGGAATGAATCTTGATAGATATCTTACCTTATGAATGAAAGTCATAAGTTCCTTAGTATCTGCAAGTGATACTAAGGTTACTAGGGCTTCCACTTTTTCAAAAGCAGGCTCTATTCCATGTTCTGAAACTACATAATCTAGAAGTTTCACTTTTGGTTGGGCTATTTTGCATTTTTTCTGATTTAACTGACAACCGTAACTATCCAATGTTTCAAACACTTTGTCAAGTTTTTCACAATGTTCTAATCTTGTACTATGAACACAAATATCATCAATGAAATCTCTAACAAACTTCCCTAAGTAAGGAGCTAACACTCTATTTACCCTCCCTTAATATCAAGCCGGTCCATTACTGAGTCCAAAAGGTAAAACTCTATAGCAAAAACAACCCCATGGTGTTATGAAAGTCATTTTCTTTTGATCTTCAGGAGCTATGGGTAATTGAAAAGATCCGGAATATCCATCACAAGCACTATACCTTTCAAAACCTGCAACCGAATCTAAAAATTCATTTGTGAAAGGAATTGGATAATGATCTCTTTTTGTGATGACATTTAGAGGTTTATAATTTACACAATTTCTCCAACCTCCAGTTTTCTTTGATGCTATAACTATTGTGCTTACCCATTCTGAATTTTCTATACGATAAATAAATCCTGCTTGCAACAATTTATCTACTTCTTCTTTCAAGACTCACATTTGTTCCAAAGTCAGGGGTTTTAATTTTTGACATACTAGCTTGGCATCTTCTTTCAGTTCTATTTTTAGCCCTTCCCCTTTCATTCCTTTGATTTCTGTGTATGAAGTTGCAAAAAGATTTGGATATTTATTGATGAGTGTATGATATTGTTTCCTTTCTCCTTCTATCAAATCTTGACTCAACATTTTTTCCAGAAACTCTCTTTTTTCTATGGAAACTTGAGGTTATTCCATTAATTTTTCTAGTTCCTCTAGTTTCCCTTCTTCATCATCTTCAAGAAATTTGTCTTTTTGATTTCCTTTGGTTTTAACATTTATAATTTGGACTTTATTTGAAATTTCTTGTGAAAGTTATTCTTCTGAAGATAATTCTTCATCCTTTAACTAGAACAAAAATTCTTTTTCTTTAGAAGAAAAATTAAAATTAGATTTTTCAATGGTTCTTGATACCCTTGAAACAATTGATGGTCCGATACGAGTTATTGACTTCACTCTGTTTTCTGAGGATGTTTCCTTCTTCTTTTTTTCCAATTATTATTGATGAAACTTCTGGATCTGAATCACTTTTTGAACTTCCATCCTCAACTTCCTACTTTCGTCTTCTTCTTCGTTGGTATCCTAATTTACTAATTTCTTTCTCGATGCCATGTCAAACTTCTTTGCTACTCCTCTATGGTCATAAATTGTTACGGTTCCTTTTCCCCAATCTTGTATTGCTTCAAACTTCCTAAGCCAGGGTCTACCCAAGATAAGCGGAAATGCTTCGAATCCTGTTGGCATAACATGACAAGTGATTTTCATTACAACTCCATACACCTTGACTTCAAGATTTTGAATTATTCATATACATTTCACTTTAGCATGATTTGCAAGCCTAATTTGAAATCCAGATCGTGCAACTATTCGAAGTCCAAATTGTTCTACACATGCTTGGGCAATCACACTGACTTGTGCTTCTCCATCTATGTAAGCCTCTCCTGTATTCTGGTTTTTATACCAAGCATCAACTATAGGACAAATATCCTCTACACTCAAAACTCTTATAGTTCCTTTTTTTCTCTCTCTTCCTTTTAGATTTACTAATTTCTTCCATTGTCCTCTCATCCTAAGGCACAACTCCATCAACTGAGCAAAATATATATAAACTTTCCTACCCATCATATCCTTTTTAAGGCCATACTTACTCCCTCCTTCCCCCAAAGGAATATCGGTAACATGATAATGTTTTCTAGGTGCTTTCGATTTATTTTCTTCTCTCTTCTCTTTCTTCTCTCCTCTCTTTGTTTTTCTTCCTCTTTCCTCACCAGCCTTACTAGTTTCAGGTTCATCTCTCTCAGCATCTCTTCTTCTTTTAATTGGAGGCATTACATCAACAATTTTACTTTTCTCTTTTTGATTTTCTGAAAGAATACAATTTATGACACTTTTTCCTTTCTCATCTTCATTCAGCCTAGGTCCTTGAGAAGTAGAATCATTTTTAATTTCTATCCCAAAATCATTCTATCTATTAGGCAAATTTTGAGGTAAGGGATACATATCCCCTCTTACTCTAGGTTGATATGGACAGTTTGTACTTATATGACCTATCTCTCCATTTTCGGCACTCCTCAGCGGGGGCACCAAAAAAGAGATGTTACACAAGTGGTGATCAAGAACAAGTCTCACTCACAACCTGATAATGAGACATTAAGGAGTGCCACTTGGGAAATTTGACTTTGTCGGATACAAACACAACACAAAAAAATTTAAATGTTTTGACAAACACCACACTAACCACACATGAAACCAAATGACAAACAATGCTCTTGTAGCTCAACCAACTAAAACCTAAACATGAGTAGAGCATCACTCCAACACAAGTTTAAAAAAAACCAAAAATTTGAAGACAAAACCAAATGAATGGTATTCTCGTACCTTAACAACCTTGAGCTGACACTTGGCACCACAAAGTCCAAGTTCTGCATCTTCCGATTTAGCACGTCAAGAGTATCCTCTTGCATGCGACCCTCCTCTTACATCTCTCAAGATATAAGAAAACTCCAAGGGGAAGGCCTCTAACTCTTCTCTCATCCCTCTTATGTAGTTTTTGTTATACACACGTTATAGATGCTTTTCTTAAAGCTAAAATCTTTTATAGCTTTTGGTTTTTCAAAAAAAAAATTAAGGCTTTGGCGCCTTAGCTTTTCAAAGGTTAAGAGGAAGAACTCAAAAAATAAAGCTGTAAGGCTTTTAATGTGTGTTTAGCCTTTAAGGCTCTTCTCTGCATTTTGAAAACACGGTCATCCATGCTCTGCAGATTATGTCACCAAGAAGCCGCTGTCATTGCTTGTGTCATCAACGTACCATCCTAATTTATGATTATGCCATTATCACTACTAAATTAATAGCAGCCTCTACACACATGAAATAGGCCATCATCTTGCATTTCAAACGCTACCAATTTGTTGATCAAGTCGTGATTAATCAACCGCTATATTTCGATCAAAAGGCTACCATTTTGCCTGAATGCCACCCCATCTTGGTCAAAGCCACCTGCCATTATTGCTTGCGTAACCTTTCCAAAGCACTTGTAGTAGCAACCTATCATCATCATGGGATTTTAGCCCTGATAGTTGGTTCTCATTAGAAAAAGTGGATCTGAAGAAACGTATCATACCCATCAAGGTGCGGATAGGCCTTATAATTTTCTTCACAATGTGCTCTTCTTTAGTAGACAGAACCCAATGAGTGCGAGGTAGTTGCAAGTGACCATCAGTGCTTGACTGTGGCTAAAGTGCCTCCATCTTACCTACCTCCTTTAAATCCATTCATGCCCCTATAGTGTCTCTCTTTCCTATGATATGGTTCCATAATAAGCTACACACATTCTTGAAAATATGCATGGGATCCAACAAGTGGTTGATTTATAAAAAGTGGGTCAAATACAACAACTCGTAGAAAACTGAGAACCGCCACATTCTATTTGGATGTGACTCTGTGTGGACGGTTGTCAACTAGTATAAGCTTTGGGCATTCATTCGTGCTTGAGGTCGTCCAAGAAAGCCTTCCCTCAGATCATGATCCTCCGACAAGAAAGTGGCATGTCCTTGATATACCATCTTCTTCATGATTCGTAACCTTCGAGAGTCTAATTATGGCCCACACAATGGACATGCATGATAACCTGAGGTAACATACCTGCCCCAACATCCCTATTTAGTCAGCACAAACTTGAATGAGCTATGCTAGATATCACCAATGAGAACAGAAGTCTACTTACTTGATCACTCCCTAAATCTGTGAAAGTCATGAAAGGTCCACATGAGAATGGCTCGTATATTGGTGGACCGTCGTCCATCACGCTTACTCATATCTTCCATGGCGACCCCCTCCTCCCACAAAAACTTAATCTCATCAACTAATGGATGGAGATAGACGTACATATTCTTGACTTTGTAGCACCCAGGAACGAGAAAGCTAAGGATCAGGTGTCCTTTCCTCGTAGAAAGCTATGGCTGGATATTGTAGTTAACAGTGGAGGAAGTACATGTGTGGACTATATGGAAGCAATCCCTCACTAGTAAAGATTGATGCCATAAGAAGGATGCGGGAGACATGTTTGAATGTATCCAAGATAATAAGTTTTTTGGGCGTATGTGTCTTTTACTTGATATGGATGTGGCTAAATGTTTATATCAACTCTTGAGAAAAGGGCAAAGGACTCCAAGCCACACACTGTAAGAAGTTGAGTGGAGACCAAATGGGTTCATGCCATCCATAGCAAGACCAAGCCAAAGATTTCTCGGCTCTTGTATAAAGTCTAGAAAGGTAGAGTCAATGTGGTTCCATGCGCGTGAATTTGTTGATACTCATTGGACTCCATATATGGATCTACTCTTCATATGCCATGTTGTCAAGCTCACCATGCCCGATGTATGAAACATGTGATGTATACACGGTATAAGTGAAAAGTGTTTAAGAAATTTCTGAGGGATGGTTTGCCCTTGCAAGTCCTGTCGATACCTATGAGTACCACACTTTGGACATGTCTCCATAGTTCCATAGTCTCCTCGAAATAACACAGAATTGTTGACACATGCATGGATGCTATTGTAGTCCATGCCAAGCTTTTGTAAAACATGTCGCGCATCATCATGAGACTCATGCATGGTATTTTCAAGTGGCTTAATATGGTTTATACACACGTTATATAGATGATTTATTATAGGTGGACCCCCTAGGACTGCAAGTAGTGGGTAGTCGTCATTATCCCTTTATTTTTTATACTTTCACTGACTATTTAATAAGGGAAGGATGATCACACATTGTGACTATTGGAGTTCCCATATCCTATATCTCTCTCTCCTAATCTCTTAATCTCTTTCTCCTTCCTTCATAGCTCATCTCCTTCTTACTTTTTTTTGCTTGTGCTTCCACTTGTGCTCACACTTTCAAGCAAAAATCCTGATTTTACAAAGCTCGCTTTTTTTTGTTGGAAATCAAATTATTTGAACCTTCTTTTGGAACTTGTCTCTTTAAAATCCATCATGGGAAGGGAAATCTTTAGTGCCTTAAGAACTCAACAAGAAGCTTGTGTTAAGTAAACCTAAAAACCCCTCCTCACATCTTATAAACAGAACCTTCAAAAGATATAGTACTCTAAGGCCTAGGCTGCAAGCTCAAAACTAATTTGTTGTATGCGCTTGTGTAATAGAAAGATAATCCCCTCTTCTCCTAGGAAGCAAAGCCCTAACCATGAGCCCTTCGCTACAATTCCTACCTCTTCTCTAAACCAAGAAAAATATCACCTTCAACCTAGCACCATGGACTAGGCAACATTTCTAGAGTCTCTTTTGAGAGATGTTCATGAGTCATTGGCTACTAACAAGTTGTATGCTTTGATCATGCTAGACTCTCACATGGATACCTACAAGAAAAACTCATGGCCCTTAAAGATCAGGGGATTAGTACTTTTAGCAAAAATCCTCAAACATAGAAAATATATGCAATACAAACATTTAACAATGAAATGTGAATTGGATGAGATGAAGCACAAGTTGTTGAATACATGCATATCAAGATTATCCATTGAGACCCTGAGACACCTTGGTAAATGTAAGATATTTCATCACATAGATCTACTCACTGTAGGAGCCCACATGGCCCAAACATTGCTAGTTAGGATGGGAAACACTCTTGCCCAATGAGACCAAGATAAAGTATCCTTTGTGGCCAAGCATATTGATAAGTACTTCACTGGAGATGACCCATACAACTTTGTATAGAAATTTGAGTAAGTTTGTGAGGCCATAACCTTCTAAGAGTTGCTAAGGAAGCTCAAGACTTTGGGCTCTACACAGGCAACAAGGGTCGCACTTGGTTTATTGGACTTGATGTAGGTGAGAAGGCTTCCTTGGTAGCCCATAAGACTCCCTTCATTAAGAGACGGAGAGGGCTACACAAATAAAATTTCTAGCAAAAAACCAACTGCCAAAGCTATTACAAAGGTAATCATAAAGGCCATTTGTGACGAAAAGATCTACATGACACTCGCTAGCAACTCTATGCTTGATTGCATGAAGCTTAATGAAGACTTAGATGGAGCAATCGGACTAGAAATCATGCACAATGAGAGAACTTAAGACAAGAAAGGAAAAGGCATAGAGTTTGAATCCCAATCTAGTAGAGGAAAATTGACATAGGAAGCACCCAAACTCAAAATCTCATGGAGTGATTTAAAAAAAACAAGGGATCTTGAAAGTGATTGATTCATTTAGACAAGTTAATCATATCGACAAAATGTATAGTGTATAAATTGCATTGGTGATCACTTGATGGGGTTAAATTCTTGACAGACAGCAAGACTTGCACAAATAGTGGGTAGTTTGGTCATGAGGCATCTGCATCTAGAGCCCTTAGGGGGTTTCCCTATGTTGCACGATAGGCATATCACCATATCCCATATCCAAGACCATAGTAGATGGCTCTATTTTCTCCCCCAAATCATAGACCACTAGCTCCTAAAGCCCACATCAACCCATCTAGCATCCCACGACCTCCAAACCCAATCATAACTCACCCACTTAGTGATGTTTCCACCCACTATGTTGAAGATCCTCCCAATAAGAATGATTATACATGTATGTATCTTATGATAAGGAAAGGTGGTGCTCATGGACTATAGACCCATTCCAATTATGATGTTAGGAAGAGCTAAAGGACGTGGCTTGATGCCACCACAAGAGACTCTTACTTGTTAGACTTATGGCCACCACTTGACCAAATTTTATGGTTGAAAGGTTGAAATATGATGATATGATTCTCATTTTGATTGATGCTATTGCCAGAGCATAGACTAAGAATGTTGGAGTCATTATCTATGGTCCATCTCTCACAACAACTAGCACTATCGTTGGGAAGAAGGGTGCAAAGAAGAAATCTAAGTGTGTTTCTCTCAAACTTGAGTGAGGAAAAAACCTTATTTCTCATAATTGCTTGAAGTGCTAAACAAGATATATATACTTCACACACTCAACTAGTTGACTCTAGCAAAGTGGGTGAATATTGTGACCCCAAACATGAACTTGAGTTGATGTTTAATTAGCAAGGTGAAGCACATAGTAAGTGGAAGAGACTTACGTTAAAATTAGGACTGAAGAAGCCAATGATAATTTGTAGCCACATAGCATAAATAGTACCTCCATTTGGCCTCGATGATTGGACCTCACACTTCTGAGAAACCTGTAATTAACCTTTAAAAACCAGTGCTTAAGGTTAGTATCCCATTGAAGGTATATTATTAAGATGCAAACCTCAAACTTCTAGTTGCCCTGGCCTCTACAAGTGTCTCAATACCATTAGGAATGCTTGGAAAACCTTGAATGCACAATGCATGACTTATTGAAGATTAGGGCAATGGTCTAGGTTTTTTGGGAAACCAAACTTAAGCTTTGCACATTGAAATGCATAGCTAGAATACCACTATAGTTGATCTCGATGCTATTTCTAGCTTGTTGATATCTAGTACTATTTGTCCCCCAACACAACAGCCATTGAACAAATATCTTTCTCGCCCATAGAATGAGTAAGAATGGCTTCATATTTATGCCACCTTGGAGCTTCCATTCACCAAGGAGGGGAGTGTAAATAAGCCAATAAATGTTAACATAGAATTAGAAAGCCCCTATCCAAATGTTGAATCCCATAGCAGACCTTCCTTTTGTGCCATTGTTGATGATGCAACCACTTCTACGTAGAAAGGCTTTCTTGTGCCCTTAAATAGGTTGGAGCTATGTAAAATCCTCTCACTATGGAGACCAAATTTCAAGGGTTGACTAAGGCGAGAGTGACTTTGTCCCCATGATTTCCTGAGATGTATGATACTAAAGATAAGAGTGACTTTGATGAGCCAAATGAGTAGGAGAGTCACATAGAATCAAATGAGGATTATGACTCTAATGGTTGCACCATTAAGAGTAATATGCCCAACCAAAAACCCTCAAAACATTTCTCATTGCTAACTAATGCTAAACTTGTCTATACCACATTAGACTTATAATAGTTGGAATACCTAAAAGCCATGGATTATGATCAACTGGAGTCCCACACCTTTCATCTATTCTGTGACTCTGATCTATTCACTATTAACCCCTTAGATGTCCTACCCTTTGATGTTCCATCAACCTTGGAGGAGTCTAATTCAAGACCAAATGCTAGCAAGCAATGACTCAAATCGTGAAATACATTGGCCTACCCCAATCTTGAACTCCAAGATAAACTTGCTACTTCACTTGAGAAGGAAGCATCTTTAGAAAGCTAGAAGAACCTTGCCTCGGAGGAATCTACATTTACACTTATTTACATACACCTTTATATGGACTTTTTAAAACTGTGAGCTATTGCTATGTTGTGTTGTGTTGAGAAAAAAGCTATGTGCTATTTTTGAGAAGGGTTTGTCTGAAAGGATGGTGTGAGTTGCTCCAAGCTTTGTAGATAGGGCAAGTATTTCTATGAAGTAGCTAATAAATAGGGAGTGAGTGTAGTCTACAAACACTACAAGGATATCAGGCCATAGCGATGCCGATTAGCGACGCAAATAGTGACGCTCCACAGAGAAAAAAAACGCAGGCCGAAACTCAAGCGTGTTTCATTTCGCGCATTCATGAAAGTTTTTGAGAGGGAGAGAAAGATAGAGAGTGACCGTTTTGCTTAGAGGGAGAGAAAGAGAGAAAGAAGGTTTCTCACCGCTGCCGCTACCACCACCATTGTAGTTCGCAAAGAAGAGGAGGAGGTGTATAGAGGGCGAAGAGGAGCCACCGTCGCGAAGAGGAGCCGCCAAACCCTTCTTCTAATCTTTACGGTGAGTGCGTTCTCTCTCTCTTTTACTTGTTTAGGGTTTAATTTGTGTATATTGAGGGAGGGAGAGGAAATGAGAGAGAAAGAGAGGGAGAGGGAGAGGGAGAGGGAGAGGGAGAGGGAGGAAATGAGAGAGGGAGAGGGAGGGAGAGTTCATTCTCTCTCTCTTTTACTTTTTTTTGTATAATTTGTGTATATTGAGAGGGAGAGGAAATGAGAGAGAAAGAGAGGGAGAGGGAGAGAGAGGAAATGAAAGAAAATGAGAGGGAGAGGGAGAGGGAGGAAATGGGAGAGGGAGAGGGAGGGAGAGAGAGAGAAAGAGAGGGAGAGGGAGAGGGAGGAAATGGGAGAGGGACGCAGATGAAATGAGAGAGGGAGAGGGAGGGAGAGTGCGTTCTCTCTCTCTTTTACTTTTTGTTTGTATAATTTGTGTATATTGAGAGAGGGAGAGGAAATGAGAGAGAAAGAGAGGGAGAGGGAGGGAGAGGAAATAAGAGGGAAAGGGAGGAAATAGGAGAGGGAGGGGGAGGAAATGAGAGAGGGAGAGGGAGGGAGAGAGAGAGAAAGAGAGGGAGACGGAGAGGGGGAGAAAATGGGAAAGGAAGAGGGAGGGAGAGAGAAAGAGAGGGGGAGGGAGAGGGAGGGAGAGGAAATGAGAGAGGGAGAGGGAGAGGGAGACATTAAACATAATAGGGAAATGAGAGAGGGAGAGGAAATGAGAGAGGAAGAGGGAGAGGGAGGGAGACATTCAACATAATAGGAAAATGAGAGAGAGGGAGAGGGAGAGGGAGGAAATGGGAGAGGGAGAGGGAGAGGGAGGAAATGAGAGAGGGAGAGGGAGGGAGAGAGAGAGAAAGAGAGGGAGAGGGCGAGGGGGAGTAAATGGGAAAGGGAGAGGGAGAGGGAGAGGGAGAGGGAGAGGGAGAGGGAGGGAGACATTAAATATAATAGGAAAATGAGAGAGGGAGAGGAGAGAGAAAAAGAGAAAAAATCATTAAACCTAATAGAGAAAGAGAGAAAGAGAGGGTGAGGGTGAGGGTGAGGAAGGGAGAGGAAATGAGAGAGGGAGAGAAAGAGAGAAAAGGAAATGAGAGAGGGAGAGGAGAGAGAAAAAAATGAGAGAGGGAGAGAAGAGAGAAATATCATTAAACCTAATAGGGAAAGAGAGAAAGAGAGGGTGAGGGTGAGGGAGGGAGAGGAAATGAGAGAGGGAGAGAAAGAGAGAAAAGTAAATAAGACCTTACAATAAGCTCATCCTAGGCTCATAGGGGTTAGGCCCATCCTCAACAAACCTAAGGGATATATGGCTAGAGAACCCTAGTATACTTGTTCCTCCTAGCATAATGTTATTCTTGCAAAGAGACCTCTCATACATGGGGCTTGTCCTAGCCTCTACCACGCAAGTATACAACAAAGGCAATCGGCCTATCAGTTAGAAAAACATTCATTTTTCATAACGTAAATTTAAAAAAAAACTTTAGATATTCCATAAAAATCAATCTCTTATTAAAAAGACAAATACAAAAAACTAAAACAACATCATTCATATACTACACAAAACTAAAACAACATCACCACAAGATCTCTTAGGAAACTCATCCTCAACTATCAATTTTAATTAAAAAATATAATATAAAATCACTTGCAAGGAATGACACTCTTTTATCATTAACCCTCTTTCTTCCTTAGAATAGTCTTAGGAATAAATTTATGCTCTAACAAGCATATATTTGAGTAGAATAACTATTTTAAGGTTTATTCCATGAGTAGTAGTAGTATATATGCAACCATCAAGCTAGAGATCATGCTTTGGTATCTGTGGAGATCCCAATCTCATGCTCTCATAGAGATTGTAGTATGCAATAGTGTGAAGAGAAGGTGGGTGAGTTGTAAATGATAAAGGAGAATTCTATTGATGATGGAGATAGGATGAGGTGAATCGCCAATTCTATTCTTAGTGAGTGCAACCTACCCATAGTATGGCATCCATGGCTGATTGAAATCAGTAAGACTTTGAAATCCTACCTCGAGTATTATAACTATTGTTTTGTGGTGGATTTTCTTGCCATAATTCAATGTTAATTTGTGCTTGTGTTTTCCACGGTGTGTTGACTATGGGTGTCAAATGCTCTAGTCGGATCTCTCTCTCTTTCTCCTCTCTCTTCTCTAAACCCTTCTCTGTCCCTCAATCTTTTCTCTTTCTCTCTTCCTATACTCTCCCTAAATCCCTCTATCTTCCCCTATCTCCTTTCTCTCTATATCTCTCTTTCTATTTCTACCTCTCTCACTTCTCTCCTCTTCTTCTCTAACTTTACTCTCTCCCTAACTCTTGTCTCTCTCTTCATCTCTATATAAGTAGTCGTAGTCGTAGTCGTGGTCCTGGTTGTGGTCGTAGTCGTAGTCGTAGTCATGGTGGTCGTGGTCGTGGTTATGGTCATAGTCGTGGTCATGGTCGTCGTAGTCATGGTCGTAGTTGTGGTCGTAGCCGTAGTCGTAGTCATGGTCGTGGTCGTAGTCGTGGTCCTGGTCATGGTTGTGATTGTCATAGTCGTAGTCGTAGTCATAGTCATAGTCGTGGTCGTGGTCGTGGTTGTAGTCGTAGTCGTATTCGTAGTCGTAGTCGTGGTCATGGTGGTCGTGGTCGTGGTCGTGGTCGTGGGTCATCGTCGTCATCATAGTCATAGTCGTGGTCGTGGTTGTGGTCGTAGTCGTAGTTGTGGTCGTCGTGGTTATGGTCATGGTCGTGGTCGTGGTCATGGTCGTGGTCGTGGTCGTGGTCGTGGTCGTGGTCGTGGTCGTGGTCGTGGTCATGGTCGTGGTCGTGGTCATGGTCGTAGTCATAACGTAGAAAAAGAGAGAGAGAGATGGAATGAGAGGATAACAATTTAAGAAAGAAAAAAGAAGATAGAGATGGAAGGAGAGGAGAACAATTTAAGAAAGAAAAAAATAATGATAACAAAAACAAATTGTTTATTGTAACGTAGACAAAATGGAAAACAAAGAAGGTCCTGTTGTTCAAGATCGCGGGGCATATCTTAATCAGCGTATCCCATGTCCTTGCTCTCAATGCAAGCTGGAAATTAGATGAAAACATCGATTGTCTATAGAACACATACGACGATTTGGTGAGTTTCAATCTGAGATCATTGATTGCAGATTTTCAACAAACGGTAAGAAAAGTTAATATCAATCATGCATTGTACTTGCAAGCTAATTGAATACCATATACAATAAGATTGGGTCTGGTTGGCAAATTTTCTATCCAGGGAGGTGACGTCTCGTCCCAAGGAGGAGTGCACCCTTTACGGCCAATTAGAAGAGTTTGTGGGCATGCGATGGATGGAGTGCATGAGCCAATCCACCACTTTCAAGGCCAATCTATACCGTCAATGCCAGAGGAGATAGGCAGCCTTCCAGACCTACCTACAATAATCTTGGACCCAATCCACCACTTGCAAGGCCAATCTATACCATCAATGCCAGAGGAGACAGGTAGCCTTCCAGACCTACCTACAATCTTGGAGCCTGAGATGGAGGCAATGCTCGATGCATTGATTCCCATGGATGTCGAGACTTTTGATCCGCTTAGAGAGGAAGCATCCATACCATTATATGATGGGTGCCAAGTATCTCTCATGAAGACACTGCTTGCACTCTTAAGTGTGTAAGCAAAATATAGGTGGAGCGATGCGAGTGTGACCGAGTTGTTTAGGTACCTTGTATATACGCTTCGTTGATTTTTCTTTTGGCACTATTATTAAAAAAATTTGTGCTTTTTCAAGGTGTTTTATGATTTTTTTAAGGTTATTGAAATATCATATATTACCACCTGTAAATACCATGCTTGAGTCTTGTGATGATGCATGACATGTTTTACAAAAGCTTGGCATGGACTACAACAACATCCATGCATGTATCAACGATTGCATACTGTTTCGAGGAGAATACGAGACTATGGAGACATGTCCAAAGTGTGGTGCTCACAGGTATCGACAAGACTTGCAAGGGCAAACCATCCCTTAAAAATTTCTCAAGGAAACTTTTCGCTTATCCTCCGCATAAACCACATGTTTCATACGTTGGGCATGGTGAGCTTGACAACGTGGCATGCATAGAATAGGTCCACAGATGGAGTTCAACAAATATCAGCAGATTCACACGCGTGGAGCCACATTGACTCTACCTTTCTAGGCTTTGCCCGAGAGCCAAGGAATCTTTGGCTTGGTCTTGCAATGGATGGCATGAATCCATTCGGTCTGTGCTCAACTTCTTACAGTGTGTGGCCTATAGTCCTTGTCAACTACAATATCCTTCCATGGCTTTCTACGAAGAAAGGACATCTCATCCTTAGCTTACTCGTCTCCGACCACTACAAAGTAAAAAATATGGACATGTATCTTCATCCATTAGTCGATGAGCTTAAGATTTTTGGGAGGAGAGGGTCACCGTGCAAGATATGAGTAAGCGTGATCGTCGGTGGTCTGAATATTCAAGCCATTCTCATGTGGACGATGCATGACTTTTCGGGATTTGGAGAGTACTCAGGTAAATAGGCTTCCATTCTCATTGGTAATATCTATATTTTATCTCATTCAAGCTTGTATTCACTAGGTCATGGTGTTAAAACAAGTCTGGTTACCTCAGGTTATCATGCATATCCATTGTGCGGGCCACAGTTAGACTCCTGAAGGTCATGAACCATGAAGAAGATGGCATATCAAGGATACGCCACTTTCTTGCTAGAGGGTCATGAACTCAAGGAAGGTTTTCTTAGACGACCTTCAACACGTATGAATGTCACAAGCTGGTATGAGATGAAAATGGTCCATGCAGAGTCACATCCAAACGGAATGCAGGGGTTCTCAGTTTTCTACGAGTTGCCATATTGAACCCACTTACAGGTCAACCACTTGTTGGATCCCATGCATATTTTCAAGAATGTGGGTAGCTTGCTATGGGACCACATCACAGGAAAGAGAGACACTATAGGGGAATGAATGGATTTGAAGGAGGTAGGTAAGATGAAGGGGCTTTGGCCACAGTCGAGTGTTGATGGTCGCGTGCAGCTACCTCGTGCTCCTTGGGTTTTGTCCACTAAAGAAGAGCGCATTGTGAAGCAAGTAGTCAAGTCTATCCGCACTTCGATGGATATGATGCATTCTCTTAGGTCTGCGTTTTCTAAAGATGACCAATTATCAGGGCTAAAATCCCATGACTGGCATAAGATATGTTAGGTTTGTACTACGAATGGATTGTAATTGGTGTGCGCATTTTTGCTATTGGGAGTGTAGCCATTGTTCATAATGCTTTCTCATTTGTGGCAATTTGTACTACCAATCGCGATCGCAGGATGTCTTACTCTAGAAATACGTGGGGTTATTTACAGGTTGTCAACTTTGGTGCAATGGATCTCACAGAAGGAGATTAAGACGTCCTCTATTAAATTTGTGAGGCGGGGAGAAGTGGAGACGGTCTGTCTCTTTGAGAAATACCCAGCATGCTCACAATACAAATCCACCTTCTTGTGCATCTTGTAGATGAAGTGGAGATTGCTGGACCTGTCCATATGCGATGGATATTTTTCTTAGAGCGCTTCATGAAAGCCCTGAAAGGCTTTGTGCGACAACGAGCTCTACCAGAAGATAGCATGGCTGAAGGTTGGTTGGTATCTGAGGCGCTAGTGCATATTTCACAATGGCTACCAACGGTGGATCCAGACAACAAAATGCTATGGTCGCTGAAGGATGATGATAGATTGACTGGAGATGTGGTGGTTGGAAATGGGGTAGGAAAAATAATGGATGCTACAATGGAGGAGAAGGTGAATCACTTTTGTATGTTGCACCATGCCTCTATGGAGACGTGACTCGTCAAGTACCAGATCGCTAGGCAAGATGGAGAGGAAGCACGATCTGAATTCCGACGTAGTATGCGTCATCAACCGATTCGATATCCCGATGGCATGGAGGAGATGCCGTGGTTAATGTTAACACGATGGTTGCATGGAGCTTTAACCGCAACGTCTCATGAAGGGGCAGAGGTCTCAATGGAGAAGTGGGAGTTCTTGAGGGGATGTAGTCCAAAGGTGATGAGGTGTTTAGGATTTGTCGTTCTATATTCTATATGCGACATCTAATTTGAGTGTTTCAATGTACAGTACAAAATATATAGTGCAGCGTGGTCACCCGGATGGCATTTTTACGTGGAGCATATTGACAAAATGCACTCTATAATGGAGTGTGGTATAATGGCAAGGTTTGAGTAGGAGAGCGGGCGACGAGCAACGGATCCAAACACGGTTATAGATGAGATGGAGTATTTTGGGAACTTGCAAAGTATTATTACAGTGGATTATCGTAGCTTCTCCATGATACTATTCAACGTGCAGTGGTTCAAAGTGGTACTTGAAGGAGCTGGAGCAACAGTTCGACAAGGTCCATCTGGATTTCTCAAAATAGATTCCGAAAACAAATGGACGATTTGTGCGACACCTTTGTGTTGCTGGCCCATTGTGAATAGGTGCATGGACTCATTTTTTTTGTTAATTGTATTACGACATGGTACATGTCACAATAGTTTAAACTCTCTTGTACGTGTTTGTGAACATGTAATATTCTATCCAAACCCCCGACAACCTCGATGCTGGTATGTTATATTTTTAGCTCCTTGAAGTGCGAGAGTATATGATCAAAGCGATGTTCCGAGCATAGATAAAGACAATATACAAATAGAGGGGTCAATATTGCAAGGGGTAGAGGCCATCGAAAGCTTGGAGCCAACATTGGCTAACAATGATGAAAATATAGGAGTCCAAGAATTCTTTGAGAACGAGGTGCACTCATCCTTTTGTGGTGACATGTCTATCGACCTTCCAGTGTATGCAGAGTTGTGTCAGGAGATTGACATGGGACCATAGGATACTTTATACTTGGAGCATCCACTTACTAAATTTGTTGACCAATCGCTTATAAGGGTACATAAGATATGCATTTTAAGTGAGATCATTTTTTTAGAATTTATATTACCATGCTTTGTATGATTTAAATTGATTATGGTAACATCATTTTTTATCTGTGCAGATAACATTTTCAGGATGAGTTGAGGGATGAGCAATGAGGAGTTACAGGATATCTTCACGTGCATGTCTCCAAACCAGATCGCGAGATTCAGAGACATGGCAGACCAGGAGCTGTCTCGGACATCATCAGGCCGCTCTGCTAGATCTACTTCAACGCGATCGGATGCTTCAGCTTCGAGCAGACAAGGTCAACACTCCAAACTTGGGCCAGAGTGAGGGAGTGCTTCAGGGTCAAGGGGATACTGCAGAGATACGGAGGCAGTGAGCCTGCGGTCGGCACGGGATACAGGTGCGACTCCTCACTCTCGTGGCGGTTCGAGGAAGCATGGCTCAGGCTCAGGTGGATGTTGTGGAGGCACGAACGTGGTGTCTCCGTCTCGTCGTTCAACTCCGTCTCGTCGTTCAGCTGGAGTTGCGTCACCTCCAGGATTTGTCACATTGGTGGGGACGTCTACTCTAGTTACTCTGGCTTTTGCTCACCCGTCTGTAGGTGGCACCCCTATGGGTGCCACTCCGATAGATATTACCCCGGTCAGTACACCGGATGCACAGGGTCTCCTGGATATGCCTAGGAGCATGGACGCAGGTGGGAGAGGACCCATCTTAGGCATACCCTAGGGGGATATGCCTATCTAGTCGATGATAGGTCATGAGCCATCATCATGAATGATGAGGAGAGGAGGGTGATGGCTCGCATGAGAGAGTTGTGCCAACAGGTTTATTTGCCACAATGTCTTAGATCATTGGAAGAACGTACCGGAGGGGAGCAAGGACTACATAGTAGCATTCTTGCATGAGGAGTTTTCGGTTCTAGCCTCAGTAGATAGATTTTCTACTGGCTGGATGATGGATTGCATACGTGCATATATGTCACACAGACAATCGGATGCACACAAGGCACTCAACAGTGGGGTTGCAAAGCCCCAGTGGCTAGACACCGACGACTGGCACCAACTGAGGGAGGAGGCTACAGATTATCTAAGACATTGGAGTCAGCAGCGCGAGGTGGCGAGGGCACGACTAGAGGCCGGAGTGGTCCATCATCTTGGGAGTGGTGGCCATAGGACATATTTGGAGGACTTTGTAAGTTTTTCTTTTGTTTTGCTTGTTTATTTTTTTGCGATATCCTTTGTATTGACAATCATGTTTCTAACAGTTAGTATTTTGTTTTCTTTGCAGCACTCCATTACAAATCGCGATTTGATTGGCCTTGAGACTCGATATGCAAAGAGGCACGGTCTCACTGCATTGATCGACCGATTGTATAGATGCGGTGGCCCTATAAGTCACTCATCTTTATTGTCTATAGTTACCATGTTTAATTAGAATGCATTATTGTATGGTGGACTGATGTGTTGTTGTTTCTTTTTTTGCAAAGTCCGTTCGATGCTCCTTTGCGACAGGACGAGCTTCCGATGGCAAGGATATGTTTAATTAGAATGCATTATTGTATGGTGGACTGATGTGTTGTTGTTTCTTTTTTTGCAAAGTCCGTTCGATGCTCCTTTGCGACAGGACGAGCTTCCGATGACAAAGAGAGAGAGAGAGAGAGAGAGAGAGAGTGTGTGTGTGTGTGTGTGTGCACGTGCTCTATATTTGGAATGTGGGGTATGTAGGGGGTCACTTGCAACTTGTAGTCAATATTTTTCTTGTATTATTAGAGAAAGAAGTGTAAATTTGAAAGAGACTTTTCTAAAGGTTTGAGAGCACTATGATACTATACATATACATATCTTTTCTAAAGGTTTGAGAGCTACCATACTGTACATATCTTTCTTGATTTCCAACCTCTTGTGATTATTGGTAGTGAACTACACCTCATCCATCTCCTAACAAACATTCTCCTTGTCTCCTTACTTCACCTAAAATGAAATGCTTTGAGGTTGTGGTCTCTTTTGAGAGGTTCGTTATTGGACACATTACCTTACAAGTGTCCTCACCCTTTGCAAGACCACTAGAATGTATTGTTCACACTTGTCATTGCCTCCTAATTCCTCCTCAATATGTCCTTTGCAATGCAAAAAGTCGATGTGGATGCCTGTCCTTTTCGGGTGTCTTGTTAATTTAATGTGCAAGTGGGTGATTCCATAGCGGGTGACTTCGCAAAATACATATTTAAATTAATGGAAGTTTGTGAGTTTAGAGTGCGCACTCGTAATAAATTAAGGTTAGGATTGAGTTCTAACCAATGTACTTATTTTGTAGCTGAAGACTACTAGGTATTCACTTTGTTGGTTTAATTTTATTATTTTCTAACAATTGTGAATGCTTCAGTTGATGTGTAGAGCAGGCAGTGGTGGCGTTGGGAAGCACTAGGCGATAGCGTGTATCCAAGTTATTTAGAAGAAATTATCATTTTTGATGGGCACGCATATTAGGCGTCGCGCCAATATTTATTTTGACGCGCTTATTTATTAAAGCGCTTGATATTTATTTATTATTTTGTATACGCATGGGCGCACGATTTAAATATTTGTTATTGGACATTGTATTTGGGCGCAACCGGACTCTCTGGGCGCCCCAATAACTTTAATTCTTTAGTGGGACAAAAGCAAAAACAAAAGATAAACCGTGCTAATTGTAAATTGGGCTATTTTTTGAGCTTGGAGATTAATAATATATAAAATACATGCTTTGTAGAGCGCTCACACAAGGCATAGGGGGAGGTTGTACCCAAGTAGTCTTTTGCTTCATGTCGTGTAAGTCTTCTGTCTTGGTTTTTTGTGCAAAAGTAGAGTTTTTTTGTTCTTGGGGACCTTTCGACGCTCACTACGCATGCATACAACATCCGATCTATGCATCAGAAGTAAATGCAAATATGTATCCCATGTTTGTGGTTTTGAAATTATATATATGTGTAAAAGATCTAAAATTGTATTGTTGGTAGCTTCTATTTGCCATTTGTTTCAGGATGAAATGCAGATGAGAAATCAATCTTTGTACCTAAATTAGCAAATAATGTAGCCCCAATTTTTTTGCAAAATCTAGAATCACGATAAGAAATAATTTTTGGCAAACCATGGCTAGTGAAAATAGTTTTCAAAAACAATTGAGCAGCTTGAGATGCAACTAATGTTTTCTTAAATGGAATGAAAGATGCTTGTTTGCTAAATCGATCTACAATAGTCAAATCATATCATGATTAGCTTGGGTGTTAGGCAAACCACTTATAAAATCCATTGAAATATGTTCCCATGGTCATTCAGGGATCGATAAAGGCATTATTAAACCATATTGCTTACCATGGTGTCACTTAATTCTTTGACAAATTAAACACTCAGATACAAAGTTAGAAACATCAGATTCTATCTGTGGCCAGTAAAAATCTTCAACCAATGTACGTAAAGTAGAAATAATACCTCTATGGCCTTGATATGGGGGACAATGAATTTCGTGCAAAAGAAATTATCTAAACAAAATAGTCACATACAACCTTTTATCATAAAACATAAATCCATCAGTATAAGACAATGAATCTATTGGAATCTAGTTATTTGCAGCTAATTTATTCCCATCATCTTTAATACTAGGGTCTTGGTCATAGGTATCTCTCATAGGGATAAGGGAATCAAAAGATATAACAGACATATTATGGATAGTTGGTCTTCTACTTAAGGCATCAGCAACAACATTCTGTTTTATGGGTTGATATTAGATAAGTGGTTTGAATAAAAGCAGCCCATTTAATATGACGGTCAGAGATTTATGGCTCACTAAGAAGATGTTTGATACTTTGTTTGTCAATTTTGATCATGAATTCATATCCCGTTAAATAGTGTTTCCATTGACGTAAAGCTTGTACTACAGCTAGCAATTCCTTATCATAGGTAGAATATTTGAGTTCAAATGGTTTAAGTTTACAAGTAGAGTAGGCTATGGGATATGAATCTTGCATAAGGACAGCTCTTATTCCAGATCCACCAGCATCAATGACTACTAGGGAGAATGGTCTCTGTTGATATTTTGAGCAAGTTCTCAAACAAACCTCATGAGAGTCATTGGAAAGCTGGGATGCAAGTGCTCAACTACTTTAAGGAAACTCTTGACTATGGTATCACATACAATTCTAGAACTTCTCTTGTGGGGAACTTTGACTTAGATTGGGTAGGAGATAGTGATTTCAGAAAGTCAATTTCTGGTTATGGTTTCTCTTTGGGTTCATGAATTTTCTCTTGGATTAGTAAGAAGCAACCAATAGTGGCATTGTCTTCTATTGAAGCAGAGTACAAGGCAGCTTGTTTTGCTGCATGTGAAGCAGTATGGTTGAGAAGGATCCTGTGGCATATGGGAGTGCAAGATGAAGAACCAACTGTGCTGAGATGTGACAATCAAAGTTGTATTGCCATTGCCGAAAATCCAGTGTTTCATGCATGGACCAAACATATAAAAATCCAATATCACTTTTTGTGTGATTTGATCAAGGATGGGATAGTGGAACTCATCTATTGTCCAACAGAGGAGAATGGAGCAGATATCTTCACCAAAGCACTTATGAAGGATCTACTTTGAGTTTATCTTCAGAGACTTAGCATTGGGCTGAGGAGATAGTTCACCTGCAGGGGTGGACATTGAGGGGGGGGTGTTAGATATGCTCAATGCCCCACCCTTATAAGGTGCCACCAATGATCCTTGGTGCTCAAATTTGTAAGGCCCGGATTATGAGGAGAAGCCATATGTGAGTCCGGATATTGGTTGAGTCCTAACTTGTATGTCAGATGAGGTCTATGTGACCGGATGGCAAAAAGGTGACCATTGTGGGTCTAATATTTGGGTTAGACGCAGTACTTAAGCTAGTAACAACTCTAGGCACATTGCATCGAGTTGTGGGATAAGGGAGTTATCAAGGACCCTAAACAATAGTAAAGGAAATATTCCCTAGAATATTGCCTGGCCAACTAGTGGAGGTGTACATATGGAAGGTCAACAGACACATGGGCACATGGAAGGTCAACAGACACATGTGCATATGGAAGGTCAACATACACATGGGCACATGGAAGGTCAACAGATACATGTGCATATGGAAGGTCAATAGACACATGTGCACATGGAAGGTCAACAGACACAAGTGCATATGGAAGGTCATCCATCATGACCCCCTTCACAAGCTATAAAAGCTAAATCCCTTCACAGTCATCAATCATCTATCTTTCACCCAGTTAGAGTTGTTCCAACTAGCCTTAAGCTCTTTACCTATCTTCTTTCTAGGTCGCCATCTAAGCTTGACAATGGAAGCACATGGGTGGAAATAGCCATCTTTATATTAGTTGTTTGGAGCTAAAGAAAATTTTTAATTCTCCTCTTATTTGTTGTGTACTCTCTATCTCTTTCTCAGATTGTGTTTGCTGCACCGTGTGATTTTTACACTACTCATGCCTAGATCATCGTGAGAACACATATTGGGCGTCCTTTGTCACACCTTTGCAAGCATGTGCACATGGAAATCAGCGCACTTAGGAATGATCAACATGGTTGCAATGTGTAATTGGGTCCTGATTCTGTGTGTGGTTGCAGGTGTAAACTAGTCATACTAGCTTTATGGAATAGCAGAGCCTTTCCATATTTTGAATTGATAGAGGGATATGCTAACATTTTCTACTTAACTACAAAGCATATTGATAGCAATAAACACCTCAATCTACAACCAATTCATGCCAAAAGTGTATGCTCATATATTCCATAAAAAAGTATAAAATTATTGTACTATAGATATTTGAATACATAATACATCTTAGAAGACAACTACTTAGAAGCAATAAATATCAATGGGCCGGACTGTCTGACTTGGATGCTCCCATCAATGTTACACTATGGTGGGAACTATTTATAGGGTAGTGGAGTAGACTTCCTTGCTAGGAATTCATCCTTGTTCAAGGAATGGAGTACCCTCAAGAGACGATTCCCATTGCCACTACTCATGCTTAGACCATCATGAAAGCATAGGTTGGACATCTTGTGTCATGGTCTTTGAGAACGTGTGCATGTTCAAACCTATATACATGACAAAGATTAACATGGTCACCTAGTGTAATTGGGTCCAAATTCCAATTTGTGATCATCACACGTGATTAGATTGCACCAACTTTGTCAGAAAGTAGAGTCCTGACATACTCAGACCCGTGACATAGTGATATGTTAAGAGTATGTTAACATCGTAGGTATAATAGTCACAGATATTGAAAGAAAGACTACCTCAACAGTCAATTATGGATAATACTTGGTAGAAAAGGAAACACTATTTTATCAATAGCTCCATTGGCGGATTTTATACAAAGCATCATGGTCTCTCTTAGAGACAACAATGATAAATAACAAGAATGACATGAATGGTGATGTTTACTATTCCTCATATATATTGGAGTCTTTGTCCTATTCTTGTGCTTCCTAGATCTCATCTACCAAAATTGATTAAGCTATTTAATAAAAGGATCAAGATGGGGATACTTGATCAATCTTCTACATCCTACTCAAATCGATGGTTAAATGTACCTAAGAAGAATGGCTCTCTTATATTTATTTACAATTTGTAGCCACTGAATAAAGTGACTATCATGAATGTAGATGAAGAGCCATTTGTGGAAAAGTTTGTTGAGGCATTTGCACAATGAGCTATCTATTCCAAAAATAATCTTTATTTATTTCAACTTTCCTTAGAGAGCAGAAATTGCACTACTATGAAAAATCCATTGGGCCTTGTCAAGATGTGCACTTTATCACTGGGGACTATAAATTTTGTAGCGTATATGATGAACACCATGAAGAATGTCTTACATGATTATATTTATTACCTTAAATTTTCATTCCTAGATGATGTGCCCATTAAGGGTTGTGTAGAAGAAGAGAAGGATGAAACACAAACAAGTAGATACATCAAGTGCTTTGGTCACTGGATAAATACAAGGTGTAAGTTAGATCATCATGGATACAGGTGCACTATGACTATGAAGCTAAATGTGAGTGTAAGGAGTTGTATCCATGAGGATGGAATGGGCTTCATACTCAGCCAAGGTTTGAACCCTAGCCTCATAACACTTTGTGTGTCATAAGAGGGAATGTAGCCCTCATCACTTCCTCTCTACTCCTCTTATAGCGTGGGCTACCAAACCATTGTGATGCAAATCAAATATTAGAAAAAGTCTCTTAGATGCTTCAAGTGGAGGAAGGAGAGTGTAAGGAAAGGTGATGCAACACTCTTGCAAACACTCTTGCAATGTATTTAGAAATTCTTGTTGAGATATCGAGCTCCACTCGTGATATGCCAGGGTGACCATTGTGTATTTATGTCACCGACTTGTCAGTTGCAGACGCGGTTGGTACATCGCCCATGAATAATAGCTACATGATAGCTATCCTTATCTACTCCAGTTCGTGGCTCAGTTAGTATACCACCTTAGTTAGTTGAGTTTGATTTGAGACCCATACATAGGGTTCTTCTATTTCTTTGTACTAGAGTTCTTTTGGCTTACACAACTAAGAAGAGGAAAACTATTTTCAGCCTCCACCCTTGTGTGTATTCCCCCATTGTGCAAGCAAGAAAGCTTCAAGTGAGACTCCTTCCTTCTCTCTCACAATCTTGACATGGTATTAGAGCCTTGTTCGTGGTAAGGAGCTCAAGAAAGCAAGCCAAGCTCGCAGTGTTCTGGTAAGAGGAGCAGTGTTGCTTTCATTTTCTGTTTTGGGAGTAGATCTCTGCAGGTAGCACAGCCGGAAAGTGCAGGAGTGCATTGTCTCAGGTTGAGACGCCCTTCGCGGTGAAGCAAGAGGGCAGTATATGCTGCGGGAAAGGGCTTTAGCCCTTGGCGACCCTTTTTTTTAATTTGAGGCCATTTCGGGGCCTGTTTTGGAGGCGGAAGTTTTCTGCACGCACTCAGGAAAAGGCTTAGTTTTATGCTGTGCAGCCACTGTTCTACAGGTCGGTGAATAGTTACTGTAAAAATTGCATTGTATGCTGTGCACAGAGACATTGGGAGTTACAAAATCATCCCTGTTGCCTGTTGATGCAAAATTGTCACTAGGAAGTGACTGTGTGGTCAAATACCACTTTCGTCAGTTTTGCAGATTTTCCCTTGTGAGGGTGAAGCTGTGGTTTTTGCAGTGACAAAATTTTTTGCAGTCTTCTGTAATGGCATCTGATTCGCTTTCACAGATTGTCACTGAAAAGCTTGACAAGAACAACTTCCAAGCATGGAAGTTTAGAATGACGAATTTCCTTATGGGAAAAGGATATTGGGAATTTGTTGCAGGAAATGAAGAAGAACCAGTTCTTCCTGATGTTCCCAATCAACAGCAAATGCAGGCATTTAAAGCATGGCATGAGAGAGCCAGGAAAGTTATGTATTGGCTGTCTATCAGCATTTCAGACTCTATGATTGTGCATATTCAGGATGCAAGTACGCCAAAGGAGGCATGGGATACTTTGTCAAAAATGTATAGCACAAATACGCAAGCCAGGAAAATGCAGCTCAAGCAAGAGTTGCACGATGTGCAAAGAGAAAATATGAGCATCAACGACTACCACATGAAGGTGAAGAAGATTACAGATGCACTTGCTTCCATTGGGTCACCAGTGGAAGATGATGATTTAGTTTCAGTGACCTTGAATGGTCTAGGAAAGGATTATGCACAGTTTCGGACACCCATTTCAGTTCGTGAAAGATATCCTGATTTTGAGGAGTTGATTGCTCTTCTAATTTCTGAGGAGCAGAGAAATGGTGGTGTATCTTCTTCAGGAGGAACTTCAAAAGAAACTGTCTTCTACTCAAATGCTGGAAGAGGTAGAGGTAGAGGTATAGGAGGCCGATTTGGAGGCTGTGGTAGAAATCAGAATATGTAGCAAACTCAAGAAAACCAGTCCTATGGAGGAGGACGTGGTAACTCTAGAGGCAGGGGGAGCCAAAGAGGTCGTGGTGGATGGCAAAGAGGCCAAAATGCAAACAGTAATGTTGAATGCTACTACTTATGGTAAAATGGGTCATATGGCTAAAGACTGCTATAAAAAGCAGAATGACATCATGAATGGAAAACTGCAACAAGGGAATTATGCATCTTCTAGTAGACAGGGTGATGACAGAAATGAGCACTTGTTTATGGTGCAGCACATGAACAATTCTGTGACAAGTGCAGAAGAAAGCAATGATGTATGGTATGTTGACTCAGGTGCATCAAACCACATGACAAGTCATGTAGAATGGATGGAGGATGCAAGAAAAATGGAAAAACCAGGATTTGTGGAGACTGGTGATGATACTGCACATCCTATTGTGCAGATTGGAAAAATTCCTTTGTCTATGCAGGATGGGAAAAAGAAATACCTATCCGATGTATTTCATGTCCCAAATATCACCAAGAATCTGGTTTCTGTTGGTCAAATGGTTGAGCAGGGCTTGCAGGTCAGATTTAATCCTCATGGATGCTTTGTTGAGGATATGAAAAATAGAGGTCGCTTGATAGCAAAAGGAAAGAAGAAGGGCAGAATGTTTACGTTGGATGCAGACATGTCTGAATTGAGTGCAGCAATGTTTGCACATGGGACCGGTGTAGTTGCAGATATTGATATCTGGCATAAACGCATTGGTCATGTTAATGTATAGCGACTTAAATCAATGCAGGCCCAAAACATTGTTGCAGGATTGCCCAAATTCAAGGTTGCAGAAATGCATAAGGTATGTGAAGCCTGTCAGTTTGGAAAATAGGCAAGGAAACCATTTCCTAGACATATTCAAGAGAGTGAGAAGCCATTGGAATTAATCCACTCTGATGTGTGGACTACTAAAACTGCATCTCTTGGAGGCTGTCATTATTTTGTCACTTTTATTGATGACTATAGCAGAAAAGTTTGGGTGTATTTTATGAAAAGAAAAGTGAAGTTTTTGGGCATTTCAAAACCCTTAAAGCTATGGTTGAAAAAGAAACAGGTTTGCAAATAAAATGCCTAAGGTCAGATGGAGGGGAAGAGTACCTCTCAAATGAGTTTGCAAGGTTCCTGCAGGAGCATGGCATAAAGCAGCAATATTCATGTAGTTATACCCCACAACAAAATGGAATTGTAGAAAGGAAAAACAGGCATATTGGAGAGGTATCTCGTCCCATGCTTAATGAAAAAGACTTGCCAGATTTTTATTGGGCTGAAGCAGTTGCTACAACAGTCTACATAATGAACAGGACTCCCACTGCAGCAATACATGGAATGACTCCAGAGGAGAGGTATACTGGTAGGAAACCAGATATTTCTCATTTGAAAATTTTTGGTTGCATTGCCTATGTACATGTGCCAGATGAGTTGAGATCCAAGTTGGATCCAAAAGCTGAGAAGTGCATCTTTATTGGTTACTCTCTGCAGCAAAAAGGGTATAGATGCTATAACCCTTCTACTCGTAAGTTTACAGTGAGCAGAGATGTTGTTTTTTATGAGATGAGTAGCTGGTATAAACCAGTAAATGTGATTGATGATGTAGATGCACAAAATGGTAATGCTGCACAGAATTCACAGCAGCAGTCGCAAAATATTAGTGGACCTGGAGCGTCCTCTAGCAGTGGTTCACATTCTTTGCCATTGACAGGCAGATTGAGATCAGGAGAATCTTCTCAAAGCAATGCAGATAGTGGTATGCAGGTATCACGAAAGGAAAAGAGAAGGTTGATCAGCCCATGTTTGATGTGAATGCAGGTCACTCTTATGTGGATGGTGAATCCAGTGGCTCAGAACAGAGCATTGATGATGAGTTGGGTATTCCTTCTATTGTTACACTTGGAGTAAGGAAGACCAGGATGTTTTGAGAGCACCTGGGAGTGAACCTACTTTGCGCAGGTCTACGAGAGCTAGGTATCCTATGGATAGGCTGAAATATGATGGATTTACAGCCATTCACTATGCATATATGGTCAAAGTGATACAGGAACCAGAACCCACTTCTTTTGAGCAAGCCATGGGAAAAGAAAAATGGGAGAAAGCCATGGATGAAGAAATGGATGCCTTGGAAGCAAATGCTACATGGGAATTGGTACCTTTGCCTAAAGGTAAGAATGCAATTGGCTGTAAGTGGGTTTATAAGGTGAAGCACAATGCAGATGGTTCTGTGAACAGATATAAGGCAAGATTAGTAGTCAAGGGGTATGCACAAACATATGGCATTGACTATGAAGAAACATTCAGTCCGGTTGCAAGGATGGCAACCGTAAGAGCAGTCATTGCTATGGCTGCATCAAAGGGATGGTCTTTACATCAGATGGATGTAAAGAATGCCTTCTTGCATGGTGATTTGCAAGAAGAGGTCTATATGGAGCAGCCACCAGGTTATGTGCATGTTGTTCATCCTGAGTTTGTTTGCAGGTTGAAGAAATCCTTGTATGGCTTGAAGCAAGCACCTAGAGCATGGTCTGACAAGATAGGACAGTATCTTGTCACTATTGGCTTTCAGATTTCCAAGGTAGATTTCTCACTTTATGTGAGAAAAACAGAGAAAGATATTATGCTACTTGTCATTTATGTTGATGATTTGATTATGACAGGTGACAGTGATGAAGATATCCTTCATGTGAAAATGCTATTGAAGCAAAAGTTTGAGATGAAGGATTTGGGAGAACTACGTTATTTCTTGGGCATTGAGGTGATTAGATCACCAAGTGGGATACAGCTCTTGCAGAGGCAGTATGGATTGGACATGCTGTCCAAATATGGGATGACAGGCTGTAAGCCTATTTCAGTTCCTTTGGAGCAGAATGTGAAGCTGAGCACAGATGCAGGTGAGCTTTTGGAAGACCCTACTATGTACAGACGCATAGTAGGAAGTTTGATTTATATGACTATTACCAGGCCAGATTTGAGCTATGCTGTTGGATTGGTAAGTCAGTTTATGTAGGCTCCAAGGAAACCGCATTTGGATGCGGCTAGACGCATACTCAGGTATGTGAAGTCCACATTGCAGTATGGACTATTTTATGAGACTGGGGTTCAGATACAGTTGTATGGATACACTGATGCTGATTGGGCTGGTAGTATTTCTGATAGACGATCTACCAGTGGATATGTGTTCTCTTTTGGGAGTGCTGCAGTCACTTGGAGCAGCAAGAAACAGCCTATAGTTGCCTTGTCGAGCACAGAGGCTGAGTACAGGGGTGCAGCAATGGCTGCATGTGAGGTATCTTGGTTGCATAAGCTACTTTATGATATGCATCAGTCTACAAATGGGCCAGTTGTCATTTATTGTGACAACATGAGTAGTATACACTTGGCAAATAACCCAGTCTATCATGCTAGAACAAAGCACATTGAGGTGCATTATCACTATGTGCGGGAGAGGGTTTTACTAGGTCTTATTGATCTAGTTTATGTCAGCATAGAGGATCAGGTAGCTGACATATTTACGAAAGCATTGGGCGCAGAGAAGCTGCGCAAGTTCAGAGACCTGCTTGATGTGCAGGAATTGGGATTGAGCTCGAGGGGGAGTGTTGAGATATCGAGCTCTGCTCGTGATACGCCAGGGTGACCGTTGTGTATTTATGTCACCGACTTGTCAGTTGCAGACGCGGTTGGTACATCGCCCATGAATAATAGCTACATGATAGCTATCCTTATCTACTCCAGTTTGTGGCTCAGTTAGTATACCACCTTAGTTAGTTGAGTTTGGTTTGAGACCCATACATAGGTTTCTTCTATTTCTTTGTACTAGAGTTCTTTTGGCTTACACAACTAAGAAGAGAAAAACTGTTTTCAGCCTCCACCCTTGTGTATTCCCCCATTGTGCAAGCAAGAAAGCTTCAAGTGAGACTCCTTCCTTCTCTCCCACAATCTTGACAATTCCAACAAGCCTACAATGACAAATTACCCCCGATTTATAGGAATTCCAAACTCTCTTTATTATGTGTTCCGATATGAGGAGAGGTATGAACTCTATATAGATCAAGAGATTATTGGTAGATTGAATTTGGATATTGAAGAGGGGTGATGGTTGGAGGAAATGCTTGAGACCAAAGTCCAAGAGTAGCCACCATCCATAAGGATTAGGCCTACAAATGTGTTGACCTCCTTAGGGAACTCAAAAGGGAAACCGGTAGTCAAGGTGAAAGCCAAAATGAATTTCTAGGAGAATAAGCTAGATAATTTCTTGAAGTTCCAAAAGAAATGGAAGGAAAACTATCCTTGCACTAGTCTGAAGACATGGAAGATGGGAATAGTTAGAGTATGGAAGGCCATGCTAGTCAAACTAGCATTAAATGCTTTTCAACCATATTTTAACCCAAGATTATAGTTGGCCAATTTGAGGTCAATTGACTATAGATATAGTGTGCCTCTCCCACATTGATTCATTCGCCCTCCTCCTTCCTTGGTAGTTGCACACTCTGAGTCCATCATCTTCCTTTGTATCAAGTGGTGTCATCATCCTCAGCTTGATCTAGTACCCTCATTAACATTGTGGGCTACCTAGAGGGACTAATCACTCTCCATTGGCTTTCCCATTTGTATCATCATTCTTTTTTGTTCAATGCTGATTTCATTATTATTTCCTTATAGTCCCTCTATGTTTCCATTCCTTCCATTGTGCACTATCACAATTTGACCCATTTTAGTGGAGCTCAAAGTACTGTCATAATTTGCATCCACATTAGAAGAAGAAGTTCAGAAGCTACATTAAGAGCACATGCCTTCAAGACCACTATTTGACCTTACCATCCCAATCATCACTCTTACATTTCAAAGAGGGGCTTTTCTAGGATGGCAAGGAGCTTCTTCAATGGTAGTCTACATCGATGAACTTCATCAATGTTGGCATTCCTCTTGCCATTCTATGATCTATTTCTTCGTTGGCCTTTTTCCGCATCCAAGATCTGAGACCATCTGTTAGCAATCATGTTTGTCATGGCTTGTCATCTCTTGCTTGTGAGTCTCTGTTTGAGCTAGATGAGGACTTTAGGAGCTTTGACACATCTGCCACTTGTTTGACTGAGGACGTAGCTCATTCTAGAGCACCCAATTCATTGTCTTTTAGTACATTTTCTCTTCAAGTCAAGATTTTGTATGCATTTCTTGGGTAGTTTCTGCGTTTATTGGTCTATCCCACCTAGCAAACATTATCCATTATTTTTTGGATTTTTCTAAGAATTTTTGAAATTTTGACAAGCATTCAATGGAAGTCAAACTAGCATTAAATGTTGGTCAACCATATTTTGACCCAAGATTATAGTTGGCTAGTTTGGGGTCAATTGATTATAGATATAACATGCCTCTCCCACATTCATTAATTCATATTCCTCCTTCCTTGGTAGGTGCACACTCTAACTCCATCATCTTCCTTTGTCTCAAGTGGTTTCATCATCATGAGCTTGATCTGATGCCTTCATTGACATTCTGGACTCCTTAGAGGGACTAATCACTCTCCTTTTGCTTTCCCATTTGTATTAGCATTCTTTCTTGTTCAGTGAAAATTTCATTCTTCTTTCCTTTCACACTCTCTATGTTCATTTGTCTCTTTGTTTCCATTTCTTTCCATTGTGCACTCTCACAAATTGGCCTGTTTTAGTGGAGCTCAAAGTAGTGGCATTGATTGCATCCACATTGAAAGAAGAAGTTCAAAAGATGCAATAAGAGATCATGCCTTCAAGATCATTATCTAACCATACCATTCAAATCATCTCTCTTACATTTTGAAGAGGGGGCTTCCTAGGATCATGAGGAGCTTGTTCATTCATAGGCTACATTGATGGACTTCATCAACATTTGCATTCCTCTTGCCACCCTAGGATTCATTTCTTTGTTGGCCTACCACATCCAAGATTTGAGACAAGGTGTTAGTAGTCATATTTGTCATGTTTTGTCATCTTGCATGTGAGCCTCTATTTGAGCTAGATGAGGACTTTAGGAGCTTTAACATATCTATCACTTGTTTTTATGGAGGAGGTAGCTCATTCTAGAGCACCTACTTTATTTCCTTTTAGTACATTTTCTCCTCCAATTGGGATCTTGTGTGCATTTCTTGGGAAATTTTTGCATTTGTCAATTTGCCTCACCTATCAAACATTGTCCATTATTTCTAGGATTTTTCTAAGATTTTTTTGCATTCTTACTAGCATTAAATGCTAGTCAAATCAGCATTAAATGTTGGTGGCCCCAAATTGCAATCAGTTAGATTTGGGGTCAGTTGGCTATAGATATAGCATGCCTCTCCCACATTCATTCATTCATCTACCTCCTTTCTTGGTAGATGTACACTCCGACTCCATCATCTTCCTCTATTTCAAGTGGTGTCATCATCATCAGCATGATCTGCTGCTCTCATTGACATTGTGGGCTACCTAAATGGATTGATCGATCTCCTTTCACTTTCCCATTTGTATTACAATTCTCTTTTATTTAGTGCAAATTTCATTCTTCGTTCCTTGCAGTCCCTTTATGTTTCTTTGTCTTTCTGTTTACATTCATTTCCATTTTACACTCCGCAGATTGGCCTATTTTAGTGGAACTCAAAGTAGTGGCACTAACTGCATCCACATTGAAAGAAGAAGTTCAGAAGCTACAACAAGAGCTCATGCCTTCAAGATGGTTATCTCACCTTACTATTGCAATTATCTCTCTTAGATTTGAAAATCAAGTCATCAGTAATGTCCTATTGGATAGTGGATCCATAGTCAACATCATTACAATGGCCTTGTATAAAGATTTTGGGTTGATGAATTGGAGACCTATCCCATTCTTGGTTTGCATGGCCAATCAATAATGATTATGGCCACTCGACATCAATGTGCCATTCTTGATTTTCTTGGTAGTTCTCAATATGGAGCATGCAAATGAAGATTACCGTCTCTTGCTCAAATTACCTTGGTTGTAATAAGCATGGATCAGTCACAATTTGGATTGTGACCAGTTGACTATATGAGGTCATAATTGAATTCAAATTTTTGTGAATAAGATTTTGCCTCCATTAGTAGCATGCGGACCGATGGTTATAGAGAGCATCAATATGGTGGATGGCCTAGATGATGATGAGAAAGTTGCATCCTTGGTAGCTGATGCCCACTTGAAACCATTTTACCTCGTAAACCTGCACCAGATTAGCCACTAGTACCTAGATCCACACTTCCTACTCAATCTTTCATAGGAGCTAGAATTGACACATAAATAGAATCTTGTTGACCCAAGTACTCAAAATCTAAACTCCAAGGTAGAAGCAACTCAAGCTACAATTATAACAAATTCTAAAATTTTGAATGTGCTCCAACAAGAAAGATAATTTGAAGCTCAAATACAAAAAGCCACACGATTCAAGGATGATCCTCCCACAATTTTTTGCATTGTTCTGAAGGAGAATAAAACAAAACAAAAATAATCCCCTTCTCTCTCCACTTTTGCAATCTCATTTTACCTCTCCAATCATACAATCTATATCCATAAATGATTTCAAATGGTGCTTTGTGTGTAGCTGTATGTGGTGTGTTATTTTATGCAAACTGAAGTAAATGTAAATGTGTATCTCATGTTTGTGGTTTTGAAATTATGTATGCACGCAAAAAATCTAAAATGGTACTAATAGTAGCTTTTGTTTACCCATTTGTTTCAGGATGAAATGCAAATGAAAAATCAATCTTTGTTCCTAAATTAGCAACCAAAGTAATCCAAAAATTATTGTAGAATCTAGAATCTCGGTTAGAAATAATAACTTTTAGCAAACCATGATTACTGAAAACAGTTTTCAGGAACAATTGAGCAGCTTGAGATGCATTTAACGTTTAATGAAATATGCTTATTTGCTAAACCTATCGGCAATAGGCCAAATCATGTCCTGATTAGCTTTAGTGTTAGGTAAACCAGTGATAAAATCCATTGATTTTTGTTTCCATGGTCATTCTGGAATTGGTATAGGCATTAATAAACCATATTGTTTACCATGGTGCCTTTTAACTCTTTGGCAAATTAAGCATTCAGATACAAAGTTAGATACATTAGATTCCATGTGTGGCCAATAAAAATCTTCAATCATTCTATGAAAAGTAGAAATAATTCATCTATGGCCTTGGTATGGGGGACAATGAATTTCATGGAAAACAGATCAAAATGGAACCGTTACACATAATCTTTTTTCATAGAGCATAAATCCATCAGCGTAAGACAATGAATCAATGGGAATCTAGTTATTTGCAAATAACTTATTCCAATCAGCTTAAAAACTAGGACCTTGGTCATAGGTATCTTTCATAGGGAGAAGAGAGTCAAAAGATATCACAGAGATATTATGAATAGTGGGTCTTCTACTTAAAGCATCGGCAACAGCATTCTCTTTTCCAAGTTGATATTGTATGAGTGGATGAACTTGTACTACAGCTAGCAATTCCTTATCATAAGTAGAATACTTAAGTTCAGAGGGTTTAAGTTTGCAGCTAGAGTAGGCTATGGGATGAGAATCTTGCATAAGGACTGCTCCTATTCCAGATCCACTAGCATTAGTGACTACTAGGAAAAATGGTCTATTGAAGTTAGGTAATTGCAATACAGGAGCATGAGTTAAAGCATGTTTTACTAAATCAAAGGACTTTTGTTGATTGTCGGACCAATGATACACAATGCCTTTCTTTAATAATTTTGTCAAAGGTAATGCAAGCAATGAAAAAATTCTCACAATTTTTTTGTAAAAGCTAGCAAGACCTAAGAAAGAACGTAATTCCTGCACATTTTTAGGTATTGGCCACTTCAAAATTGCTTCTATCTTTTTAGGGTCAACTTTAGTACCTTCAAATGAAACAATATGTCCTAGGTATTCAATTTGTGTTTTGAAAAATTCACTCTTTTCAGGATTAGCATATAATTGATTCTCTTTCAATAATTTGAAAACCAAAGATAAATGTTCATAATGCTCGTTCTCATTCTTACTAAAAACCAATATGTCACCAAAGAAAATAATGACACAATGCTGATGCTTCAAAAATATGCGATTCATCATACGACTGAATGTGGTTGGTGCATTAGTTAAACCAAAAGGCATAACAAGGAATTCATAGTGTCCAAATTATGTTTTAAATGCAGTTTTGAAAATATTAGATGTGTCCAATTGTACTTGATGATATCCAGATTTAAGATCTATCTTGTTAAATATGGCAGATCCTTATAGTTTGTCCATAACATCATCTACTCTGGGAATCAGATATCGATTCTTTTTAATAGTGATCTTATTTAGGGTACGATAATCAATGCACATGCAGTAGGTATTGTTTTTCTTCTTCACTAATAGGACATGTGCACCAAATGGAGAACTACTAGGTCTAATGAGTCCTCGGGTTAACAATTCTTCAATTTGGGCTTGAATTTCTTTCTATTCAACTTGGTTATTTCTATATGGTGCTTTACATGATGATTGTGATCCAAGAATTAGGTCTATTTTGTGATCTTTAGGATGTATAGGTGGTAAGCCAGGTGGTAAATCAGCAGTAAAAAAATCTTGAAATTGTGAAAGAAATTGTGTGTGCCTAGAATGCATCTGATTTTCTTTAGCTTCAATTTCATTCACCCATATTAAGTAGGATTTGCTAGGCTTTTTGTAATGCGTGTTTAGCCTGTGTATGACTAAGCAATGGAAAATTATCGAAAGTGTGCATACCATGCAATGTGATTTGTTTCCCATTAGAATGAATCTTCATTGAATGCGTGGAATAATCTATATCGGGATTGTATTGATGACGCCAAGGCATTCCTAGATAATGTCACTAGATTACAAAGGCACAACTAAGAAATTTCTATGTTCAACATAATCACCAATTTTAATTTCTAAGTCATGCATTTCTTGTGTTCCATTGTATCTAGTACCTACGAATGCAGCCTTGATGCGATAATGTGTAGAAACAGTATGTAAATTCAATTGTTTGATGAATTTTGCAGAAATAAAGTCATGTGTGCTCCCATCATCATGTAAAATAGTCTTTTCTTTACCTTGTACAAGACATTTCATCATTAATAAAAAATAGGGATTTGGCATACCTGGTAAAGTATCTGAAATAGTATCGATATCATCATCGTCTTCCATGAAATCTAGCATTTCTTCATGTTCTTCATCTTCTGTCGCTCCCAAATAATTGATGTCTACAGTTGGCTTTTTGGTTTGACAATTTGCTGCTGAATGTCCATGTTGTCAAAGGGTTTTCGAAAACAAAGCTGCGTCCACAGAGGACCTTGATGAATTTCAAGATAGAAGATCAATCAAGCGAATAAGCAAGACGAGAAAATGATGCCAAGACTCTATTTTATTTCTGCCAATAGCAAATACAAGGTACAAGAAGAAGAAACTCGAGCGACCTCTAGGCTTAGGCCATCCATACATATCAAAGAGAATTTCTAGGTGTGGTCTTCATCCATGAGTGAGAAAGTGGATGGACGTGGATAATCTTTTGATCCAAGTTCCATCAGGTGGCTATTTGCTGATACTGAGATAGCTTATGGCTAGAGACAGTCTTCAAATTGCCCATATTTATAGATTATGTTAGCCTTCAATCTGCCCTGTTCCTGGATCTGCCATAAATTAACCATGATGCACAGGCATTAGAAACATAAATAGTAATCGGTGAGCTGGAAATTTGGATAGCACGACTTCTTCCTTCAAGATAGTTTGATGGTATGGTTCAAGGACTGATGGTACTTAGTTCCAGAGGAAACTGCTGTGGGATGAGCATCTGCACAAGGCTCTTCATAGCATTGAAACGCCATCATCTGGGTTAGAAGAAAGCTTTGCAACTTCTCGATGAGGGGTTTCCAATTCAAAAGCTTTTCAGACCATATCTATTAGCACCGTATGGGAGAACATACTATTTCCTAAGCTCAAGTACCGGTTGTAATTACTGCTGTTATTCTCCCAAGGATGACTGTTTTTCTTCTCCCTAGGATGGTTGTTCTTCTCCTCAAGACGGGTTTTCTTCTTCTCCTCAGGAAGGGCTATTCTTCTTCTTCTCAGGACGGGTTGCCATGCTTTTTCACACATATCAAAGTGTGTCCTCCCACTGGATCGACGCAACTGAAGATAAATTTCCAAGCTCTTGGATGCCCTCAAAGAGCACAATTCAGCGATGCTTCGGATCTCATAAAACTGTCCCCACTGATGGTGATCTAACACACATGCGCCTCTTCACGGATGCTTTAACAGACATCAAGGATTAGTAATAAAGATAATCTCATTCATCACCTCTTCCTTTCACCCATGAATTTCCCAGAGAAGACTCGTCTTCTTCCTCCACAAAGATGAGCGGCCATGCTTTTTTAATATCAGAGTGTGTTTTTCTTCTTTCTCTGGATCAACGGAGCTGTCGATAAAATCCAGGACTCATCGCTGGAAAAGCAAGGATCAGCGTAGTTTTTTTTTTTCCAATAAAAAGCTTGCTATCCCCCTCCTTTCTAATGCTAACAGAATGTACTCTGCCCTTTTGGCTTGGCTGCAATTGTTATGAGAAGCACACGCGTGAATCAAGGTTGCAAAGTTTCGGCATTCGACCTGATCTCATTTCTTTTCATAGAGGTGATCTCATTTCTTTTCATAGAGGTGAGTATATGAACTGCATCTTTAAAGCGTCCCTTGGTTGCATAGAAACAAATAATGGGATTATACATTTCAGGTGTCCTTGTAACTCCTTGAGAAGAGATGTGCTCAATCAAGTTATGCTTTCTCAAGATTTTCTGACATCGAATAAGCTTGAACAAGGGAGACATAGGCCCTTTCTATAGCAAGCATCCCACTCTTGCTTAAGCTTTTATAAGAGGTTTAATAGGGAAGCTCCAGGAGATGGTTGTGGCCGTTTTGCTTTGCTGGAGGTTCGATACAAGGTGTTGGTTCGTCCATTTTCATTAAAGAATGACACTGAAGCTTCACTCTCCCCATTATCAAGGGTCCTAACAACACACCATCCATTCAAGCACTGAGTAGTTAGCACAACATTTCGACCAACAAATCTTTCTGGAGTTCACTTATTTCCCTTTATTAATACTTTATCATTTACTTTGTATGGGAACTGAACACCTCGAATCTTTGAGAGTTCCAAATCACCAGTACTATGATGCCTTATCTGTTCCAGCCTCTCTCTCCTTCTTTTTGATGACTTAACTGGATTCTCCTTCCACACTTCGACTTCTTGTCTATAGGCTTGAACTACCAGCTGTAAAGCATGATTTGGTGCCATGTCTTCCCTCCTTGCCGCTTTTCCGCATGATATACAAGCATTCATGTGTCAATCTCATACTTCCCAAGCTCTATCTTGCCAATGTTTTTCACCTTTGTGAACCCTTCATGTTCGCGTAGACTTGCAGTATCAAAATCTTCATGTCCCTCCTCTACATGCGTCTCATCAATTTTGTGCTTTTGATGGTGGGTCATCTTTAAGCTCACAGCCTTATCATCAACTTTTTCATCCCCCTCATGTTCGGTAGAATCAAGTTCCAACTGATCCTCCTTCACCTATTCATCAAGTCTCCTAGTCGTCCACTTGTAGGGCATTCTTATATTTCTTCTTATCTTAGATCCGGGATTTCTTGTACCGCTTTGACAGCTTCAACAGACTACCTTGGCATTGGTTTTTTCAATATTTTTGACACACACACACACAAGCATTCATTCACACACACGCAGAGATAAATGCACATATATAATATTATTTACAGTGGAACGAAGTCCCAACACACATGGATTTGAGACGATAAATGGAAACACACTTACGGAAAAGCTAGGGTTCATACACACACAAACACGCAAGCCACACGCAGAACAAAATGCAAACATAATGACTAGGTATACACAAAACATGAATGTCACACACATAAACTTTTTGGTGGATTCCACACCTCGGATACGCAGCAACATGACAACGTTGATGACATTTATAACAGACTATGGGTTTGGCTTTAGACACATTATTGGTAATAGCAGGAAGTTTAGGAATGTTGGGATTTGGTTGGAAAGATGGCTTAGGGTTTGGATTTGTGTTTGATGGTAAAGCAAGGGGTCGTGTCCAAGATTTACGGAATGAAGATGGAAGGAAATAATTTTGATTGAATCTTTAAAATTTTGAATTGAATTGTTTTAAACCAAAGTTACCATTAGTTTGAAATTGTTGTGGTCGCTTCTCTCATCCTCGAATTTTGTCTTCAGTGTCATGGGCCAAGGAAATTGCATCTTCAAGAGTCATTGGCTTCAATATATTCACCTCCGAATAAAAATGTCCAAGTAAGCCAGACATAAACTTGCATTTATGGGTTGCCTCATGTACATGTTCGAGCATTCGAAGTTGCAATAAAACATTCCAAAGACGCTCGGTATATTGTGAAATAGGCTCAAGATCCCTCTGTTTTCAGAAGATCCCATTGTTTGATTGCTTTTTCGTGGTGGAATTGGGGTGGAAGGAAATTCTGCAAAAATTTCTTTTGGAAAGTTTCCTAAGTAGTAGGACACTCAATGCTCTTGTGGACAACAGTCCACCATAGGGATGCTCTCTCCACTAGATGATTAGTGACACACTTAATTTTGTCTTTCTCAGCATACTGTTCTTCATGGAAATCATCATCAAATTGACTGATAAAAGCAAGTACAGTCTTTTCATTGTGTGACCCATTGAAAGTACAAAATTTGAAATTTTTTTAACTTATCTTTGTTTCTTTGTGAATAGATTGCACTTCAAGTGTTGCATTGATCGTACGTTGTATAAGATCTTCAGATTGTGGTCCATCTTGGTCGGTAGTAGATCATTACAGATTGGCCAATTGAGCTTGCAAAGTTTGACGTGCTCTTCGTTCCTCTTGAAGCTGCATCATAATCAAATCCAATTTTTGCTCCATTGTTGGTTCCGGTAGATCACCTTCATCCATAATGTAATCGAGGGAAATACTTAGGTCAAGTTGACCTAAGTAAAAGGTGTAAGGGACACTGCATAGGCACCATTTGATAAATATACATCTGTCCTTTCACCTTCTTTACCTTCTTCCTTGTCCTTCCATGGCTGCCAACCATTTCTCTCTCCTCTTCTTGTCTTTCTCTCTCCTCATCACCCTCTTTCTCTCTCTTCTTGCAGTCTTTATCTCTCTTCTTCTCTCTCCTAGGTCTCCTTCATTACATTTGGTATCAGAGCCTTGTCTTTGATCCTTCTCTTCCCTTAGATTTAGGTTCCTTACAGTTCTCACAATTAGAAAATCATAGTTACACAGTTTCCATGGGTACACAGGGAGTACTTAGACAAGCTGTCAGCCTTCTTGAAGACTATGGCAGCCTTTCTTGGGGAGCCCACTGGAGGTTTGAACGCATCTAGAGGTAGAAGGGAAAGAATGGCAGCTCTTTTTTACTTCACAAAGCAATTTCAGGGGTGCCATTTCCAAGAAGACCCCTCTCGACTTGGGGAAAAGACTAATCGTGACTATCTTTTAGAAAAGTGAGTTTTCCCCCTTCTTTCTCTTAGGAACCTCAAGCTGCCATGGAAGCTCCAACCCAAAACCTTGCAAGATCTCTCTTTCCCTTCTTCCAGGGCTTGCGTGGTGGCTTGCGTGGCACCTCCAGCCACTTTCTTGATACCTTGGCCTCACCCTGGAGCACCTAAGTACCTCTCCATACCCAGCTGATTCAGAGGGTTGTGAGTTGGCAAGTGGCGCATCAGCTTCAGCTATAGTATTATGTTCTCTGCCTCACAAATAGGCCGCTTCAGAAGCCTGAAAAAGAATCTTACGTCCATGCTTTGAACACCCTTTTTTCTTTCCTTGCCATTCAGTGGATGCCACCGCACAACCATAGGATGAGGTGGAGAGTGCTCTCCTTCTAGATGATGTAACCTGCCAGGGTATGGCCATCCTCCAGTTTCTCGATGTGTAAGCCTTTTCACTTGAGAATATCAGTAGATATCTTGCGCTCTCTCGGCGTCTGGTAGCCAAGAAGCCCCACGAGCACGAAGGAGACGACGAGCAAGAGGAGGGGAGGAAATTTGGAGCGAGGAGGTGCCATTATTGTCGTCTGTCATATGCTCTCTTTGTCATCAAAAAGTCATCAACCACAACACCTGCTTTAGGCTTGGTAGCCTCCATTAAAGGTGGTAAATTATCTGCTTTTTCTGAAATAACAAGCTCCAAGGACTCAACTTGCGGCAAAATTCACCCTCCCCTACATGATCTGCCAGCTGCAAGGATGCAGCATGACCATTCTCCAACGATTTCACATTTAGGGAATGCACACTTTCCCCTTCGATAAGACTATCAATTGAAGTTCAAAGGAATCAGGATTGAGGGAAATACCACCATCTTTTGTAAATAAATAGGCATTTGCCAAGTCCAAGGGCTTATCTGTAGGCCTGTTTTCACCCTCCTCAGTAATAACTAGACCTACTTTGGCTAACAGGCTATCTTCTACATGCTATAAACTATGTAGTGGCTGAACTATAGCAGAATCCAGAGGGTCTAAAGGCTTCTTTTTCGAGGCGCCATCGTCCAGAACCCTTCCGTTTATGAGCACTGGAGATGGAATAACCTTTTTCTCATCTTCTCCGCTGCTAGAGAAAGACTCTACATCAGCATGAATGAAATGTTCCTCCACATGCAAGGAAGCCTTGAGCTGTGCAGTGAGCTCCATAGGCTCTTCCATAGTTGAGTTGCCTTCTTTCTTCTACTCTCTTTGTCAATTTTCTATTGCCCAATATGCGAGAAAAGGATCAAAGGAATGATCACATATGCGAGAAAGGGGAAGCAGGGAAGAAATCCCAAAGCTTGAGGTCATCTCTGAGGTAGTTGCAGAATTCTCTTTGAAGAACTTTGCAGCACAGGACTTGTCTAGCTCAGTCATGCACATTTTGAGAGTGTAGACAGGGTCAAAAGATAAGCCTTTATCAGTAGCAAATGCTATGTAGATGTGCCATTTGTGCATCTTAGTGTGGTCACCCAGAACATATGCCTTGCTACCTAATTCAAGATGGCAAAAAATTGATCAAGATAGAATACATCATCCATGAAACTTCCATGTGGAAAATACTACTCTTGGGGGGAGATGAACACTGCTGTGTATACTTGCAGCCATAAACCTCCGAGGACAAATTGGACACATACTCCAGAAGAATAGGAATACATCTCAACAGCTTTGTAGTACCACATGTCTTCAGGATAATTTTGTAGGGGTACACAAAGAGGCTGGACTCAGAGAGCACATAGGAATCAAAATGGTCATCGCTCAACTGTGACACAATGGTGCATTCCGCAGCGTGTAGGAGGACATCCAGTTCCATCCATGAGAAATTCCCTGCTTCTTTGCTGTCCGACTATGGTGAACTTTCTGCTGTTCACACTATTTGAATGGTCACAATTGCCGATCTGAAAGTACTACTACTCCACAAATTATCTGCTGCTGCTCACTCTTCTCATTGTGGTCAAAAGGAGCTATAATGCATCCACTATGGATAGCCCCTGTTGGTCATATCATTCTTGACAGATTACTCCTGCTACTTAGCTAAAATAGGCACCATTGCTACTAGCTAAAGTTGAGTTATTGCTGCCAAATCTTGGCTGAACATGAAGTCTATCACTCTTACTGGCACAAAGAAACTACTTTACCTGTATAAAACTCATGGGAAATCAGGCGCAATGGCTCCCGGGATCATGCTGTGTTTTGCTAATGCAGTGTGTTTTTGATATCGGAAGGAGTAGTAGCTTACAAATCATGTACCACAGATGTTGGAAGCAAGTTGGATATTTCAGCAGAGCTGAGTGGACTCTCTAATATTTGTTTCAAATTTGGAAAAACATCAGCAAGAGCAATTATGCCTCTCTTGACATACTACTTGAGTTGTTTGGTCCAACTCTTGTGAACATTTTGATGCAACAAGCATGTGCAACTACTAGTAATTTAGTCAATTAGCTTACCCAGACCATGGTTGCTATGGTGTTTGCCTTTGTTTTTTTAAATTGTGGCTTTGATGCAATTAGTGAGTCACTTATTTGTAGAGATGCAAGTACTCTAAATTGGGGGCCCAAGCCCCAACTATTGACATCCAAGTAGCTTGCACATGTATGGACAGTAAATGTATGACTTGATAGATGTATGGTGAATGTATGCAGTGGGAGATAGGTGTACCATGTGTCTCAGCTTTTAAAAGTTAATTACAGCAAAATTTTCATATTTACTATAAGAAATATTTTTGCATGGCCTCGTAGAGGGGATCAAGGGCTCCGTTTCAAATCAAGAGCCTCTGACGATTGGAGCTCCCTAGCTCGAGATATTGCAATTTTGTGACAGGAGGTCCCGTGGACTCCACCTAGTATGGTAGGTCATAAGGGTAAAGCCAAGACCTAGAAGAGGACATACTAGGCATAGTTGGAGCAGAGACTGACAGGACTAAGAGTAATGCAAGAATGATGGTTCTACTGGAAAGAAGGTGAATCTCAGTAGTAAAATGTACAAGCTTTAAGGTTTCTTGGCAGTCTCTTTACATCACTTAGGGAGAATAACAGATCTGAAGTAGATTGCAGGTTGGTTGTTGGAACTAAAGGCTCTGTGTGAATAGCATTCAGTTCATATATGTAGACACATCACTTACAACATTTAGAGGCATTCTCTGAATGCTCTGTGTGAATATTCAGGGAGGCTAATAGATCTCAAGTAGATTGCAGGTTGGTTGTTGGACACATTAGTTATAGCAGCAGCCTGTGGAATAAGAATAGCAGAGTCAAATAGTGAATATTGATGCTTGATCCATAAACACTCTATTCTGACAATAACAGTGTGTCATATGCCACTTACAAAATAATCAGTGACTACATCTCAATTTTCATCATTGAATGAAGATGCTCTGAATGCAAACAGTAGTGGTGAATATGTTTGTGAGCCCTGAATAGTGAGCAACAGTTGCTTAAGTGGTCTGAAATCTGCAGCAACAGTGAGTAGCAGTTCTGAGGCTTGAAGCAATAGTGGGCAACAGTTGCTTACGTGGTCTGAAGTTTAAAGCAACAGTGAGCAACATTAGTAGGCAGCATGTATGCATATACTCAACCACATTGTCCCTATGGACAACAACATGGTTCCTATCAGCAGCATGCATATGGAGATTCCTATGCCACACAACCATATGGCCAGCTGCCTCATGGAGACCCTGATGCAATGCAGGAGCGAAAAGCAAGTGATTATGACCGACATCGTGCCGACACCTATGCTCATGGACTTGCCAATCATCATACTTATGGTCAGCCTAGGATGCAAGGACACCATTGTAGTGATGTTCGGCAGTCATCATGCAATCTTGGGCAGCATGTTTATGGGCAACAATATGACCAAAGTTTTGGTAGTAGGCAACAACAAATAGATGTATTTGGGCAGGAGCATGAACATTTTTGTGACATGCATTCTCATAGAGATTATGGACAGCATGACCAATGCTGTGGGATCAATGATCAAAGGCAGCATGCTTATGACGGTTATGCGTGTGATGTGCAGTAGGGCTATTATCACCACATGCAGTATGGAGAGCATGAGTATCATTATGAGCAGAAGCCTCATTGCTACGACCATCCATATGGACAACATGAGCATTATGGTCATGAGCATGGACAGCCATCTGATGTATATGAGCAGCATGCTTATGTACGTGAGTAGCAAACATCAGTGGAAGAAAATGCATATGCTCAACCAAATTGTCCCTCTGATGCGTAGCAGGGATATTATCACCATATGCAGTATGGACATCATGAATATCATTATGAGCAGCAGTCACATTGGTATGACCATCCATATGGACAGCATGAGCATTATGGTCATGAGCATGGACAGCCATCCATTGTACATGAGCAGTAAGATGACTATGAGCAGCATGTTAGAACTATTACTGAGCTGACCAATGGTGATGAGTAGGTGTGTAAATTGTTATCTAAGGCTAAACGTATTAGATACCTTACTAGTGATACGATACTGAATTGCATATTGCGGGCTTATGCTATCGATGTGCTAAGCCAATATCTTGTAATCATCAAGCCACATGCAGGGCAAAGACTGCCAAAATACTCTTGGTATTAGAGTATTATGATGCAAAGGATGGAGAAGATCTTGTTGAAGACCATTTTGGTATGGGTCCACAACAAGAACCTCAGTTCAAGACAGATCATGGGCAGCATGTGGATTTGGATGATCATGGCCCCATGTGGGACCCGTTAGTCCACAGACCTGCAGTTTAAATGCTTGGACATAACTAAGAATGCAAGGTCCATGAATATGCAGCAGTTAGGGGCTAATGCAGTCCATGCAATGGTGACTTCAGCCTCATATGCTTCAATCATACAGAGCATGGTGATGTTTGAGAGGCTTATGGAAGATCTAGCAAATACCACCATGTTGATCATGCTTCCAGTTATACTTGACTTTGAACTTACGGAAGATGATCCAATGCATAGCAGCGATACCACTTTCCCTTTTGATCCGGGTGGCTACAGGCTGACCTTGACCCTCTGCATAGACTAGTACTACTCTTGAATATTAGGTAATCTTTTAATGGGTCTATGCCAAGAACCCCTCCTCCACTATCTTTTGCCACTTGTAATGCTGTACAGAGTAGTACTCTACAACCCACTACTTGGCTATACCAATAATTCCAATCTTTGTTTTTTAGGATAAAAACTTCATTTTGAGTGGGGATGGATTGTAATGGAGGGAAATACTTAGGTCAAGTTGGCCTAAGTATAAAAGGTGTAAGGGACACTGCATAGGCACCATTTGATAAATATACATTTGTCCTTTCACCTTCTTCCCTGTCCTTCCATGGCTGCCAGCCATTTCTCTCTCCTCTTCTTGTCTTTCTCTCTCTACTCCTTATCTTTCTCTCTCCTCGTCACCCTATTTCTCTCTCTTCTTGCAATCTTTATCTCTCTTCTTCTCTCTCCTAGGTCTCCTTCATTACACATAAATCTTCCATGGTTTGATTGGACATCCTGCAAAATTCCAAAAGATCTCACACACTCGAAATCTTGTTAAGGATGAGCTTAGCTCAAAGTCGAGGGTTTACAAGGCTTATTTCTCTTTTTAAAAAAAATGGATTTTTGTAGTATTTCTTCTTTGCAAATATGGAATTTTATATCACAGTTGTCTTCCAAGAAGATAATTCGTGCGTGCAGACTGCGTATAGCAATCTATTTGCTGGAATTTGGCTCTGTCAGTCCACAGATGTGAACAGGGGCTTGCAGAAGGTTAAAGACGAGTTCGTATTTAATCCAATGGGAGCGGCTACTATGAGAATATTTAAGCTTGATTTCTTGAAGCTTTATTAAAGGCTTAAACCTTTAAGCTTTAACTTTTTGAAAAGAAAGCTTAATCTAATGATTTGAACTGTGCCGGGACGAGAGTATATTGACGTCAACATCGTGAGGGAGTACACACTTTCGCCACGGACGGAAAAA
>NW_028229889.1:23965-51207 GCF_053477565.2 Lygodium microphyllum | reverse complement strand
AGTCTAGCACTACCCCTAGGGAGAGACCACATATGAGAGGTTTTCAATTGCAAGTATTGAAGACTCCAACAAAAGTGTCGTTAGCTCTTCATCGACACTCAACTCTGAATTCTTACCCATTATCATCATGTAAGCCCACCAAAGAATTGTCGCACACAGAATCCCTAGAACAACAACACTTGTGACAACCATGAGTGCAACTCCCAACAAAGAGCAACCCTATCTCCAACTACAATAACACTATCACCATCAAATCCTACCAACAAAGTACCCCCAATGACCTTCATCCACACCACCACCATAACTCTTCCATGATAACCCACAGCAGTCCCTTTCAACCTTGTCTTCGGTGCATGCCAAAGCATGCTACCTACAACGGAGAGTGCCATGGGATTGGCACTCCTCTAGGAGGGGGGTAATGTTAACCCTCAGATAAACAAGGTGGAAAATCTAAAGTAGAAGACAAGGCCAAGGCAAAAGTGAAACGGAAGACGAAGGCGCGCCAATAAAAATATGGAAACACAAGAAGTGCAGAAAAGTCCTAAATTTAGGAGAAATCCGCACAAGAAAAAGCACAAGTAAATACTTTTGTAAAAGAGCGCAAGGCGCATTATGATTTATTTTAAGAGCACTGGGCTCTCACCCATGCATATTGTAAAGGTAGATGGGCGGTAGGAAGGAAGCTAGGAAGATAGGAGGACAATGGGAAAAAGGGCCTAGGCCATGGCCGCCCATGTAAAAAAGGGGATAAGGGTTTGACCGCCCAAAAGGAATTTAGGGTTTTGTATATAATTTTAAAAAGTGAATGGGAAGCTCATTCTTGTGGATGGCCAAAAGTAGCTCTCTTCTTCTTCTTCGTCTTCTTCTTCTTGCTTGCTTGAGCTTGTGCTTGAGAGAGGGAGTGTGAGGGTGTGAGGGTGAGGGACCATGGTGGAGAAGCTCTCCATCTTCTCCTCTCTTCCTCTCTTCTCTTATCTTCTCTTCTTTTACTCGTGGCAATGGAGCTTGGAGCGTGGAGCTTGAGGATGGAGCTCACTTGAAGCTTGCACTTGGATCATGGAGCTATCGGAGTGCTCGGGAGAGGAGGCAACTCGATCGGGCATGGAGGTAAGCTCACTACACTCGTAGAGATAGATAGCGCATCGGCTATGTGAGAGGTAGCCATTAGTGCTCAACTTGAAATGCTTGAAAGAATAAGCAGTCCGTGGGTCTTAGCGGTTGAGCTTGAGCTCGCCTCTACAATGCACTTGTCTTCAGAGAGAGAGCCCTAATGAGATTTTTGCCAATGAGAGAGAGAGAGAGAGAGAGAGAGAGAGAGAGAGAGAGAGAGAGAGAGAGAGAGAGAGAGAGAGAGAGAGAGAGAGAGAGAGAGAGAGAGAGAGAGAGAGAGAGAGAGAGGCTAGTTACACACCAAATGGCGGATGCCCAACCCTTGCCTAAAGTGTGGGTGTGCAATTTTTGAAACTGGATGCAAACATGGGCACAGAGCCTTTACACACCAGAAGGGCACATTTGATAAAAAATTAAAAATTATGATATGTATAAAATTTTTTATTGGTTGCAAATACAAAAAGTGCACCCTTATCCATCACTTTACAAATTGGGTAAGGGAGGCTTCCCATCCAAAAGTGGGTGGGGCATTCACTTGTTTAACATGTAAACAACAAGTCATGTCTTCTCCATTGTGTAAAGGACTGTGCAAACACCCAACCCCTAAAGAAATATTTTGATTGGTTAATACTTGCAAAGTGGACGTCTGCCATTGGTGCGTAAACAGCCTATGTAAATGATTCTCATGTGAGGGAGAGGAACAAATGAATATAATATTTTGTCAAGTTCCGTGCTAGGCTCATGAAAGGTCAAAATAATGGATAGTATAGACGTAGATGTGTAGGGTAAATTGTCAAAATACCCCCAAATTTTGTGAAAAGTCTCAAAATCTATACTATTTTATTATTTGAGTTACAGGTTCGCGAGATGTTAAAGTACCAAAGAAAGTCTAAATGGACATAGGTGAAAGGATAAGGCAAGTAGAAAGGAATAGGGAAAGAGAACCTTGGCAAGATGCCTGGTCATGTAAAAAAGGGGATGGGTGTCCAAGGGATTTAGGACTTGTATATAACCTTGAAAAGTGAATGAGGAGCTCATTCTTTGGTGTGTGGCAAAAGTGGTCTCTTTTTCTTCTCTTCTTCTCTCCTTCTTGCTTTTCTTGTGTGTGCTTGAGAGAGGGAGTGTGAGGGAGTGAGTGTATGAGGGTGAGGGATCGTGGAGAAGAAGCTCTCCATCATCTCCTCTCTTCTTCTTCTTCTTCTTCTTCTTCTTCTTCTTCTTCTTCTTCTTCTTCTTCTTCTTCTCTTGTCTCGCACACGACCATGGAGGATGGAGCTGGAAGGAGGAGGCTTGAGGTTGCTTGAGCTTGCATCTCGGATCATGGAGCTACAGGCTTGCTTGAGGAAGGAGGCTACTCATTTGGGCATCAAGGTAAGCTCACTACACCCTTGTATGATTGAAGGTATGTCAGCTAGCTAGAAGATAGCCATTGAAACTCTTGAAGCAATAAGTAGTTTGTGGCTCTTGGTGGTTGAACGTGAGCTCCCACTACATTTTGGTTACGTTGTGAAGACAACGAATTCAAGCTTGAGCACTTGCGCGTCTCAAATCGAGTGTCAAAGTAGGGTTGCATTCGCGAACTGGTGCTTGAGATAGGTAGGAGATTTGGGGTTTTTAATCTTCAAAACAAATAAGTATTTTGGGTTTTTGATAAGTAGACAAGTATGACAGATCATTTCAGTATTTGGGCTTTGATTTTTGTTGCATTTAGAGTAGGATACGATCAAGAAATCGAGGCGCATTGTCTTAGGATTTTAGTTGTAAATAGACCCAAAACAGAGTAAAAACAAGGGGGAAATGGGCTTGCAATCCATTGACAAGGCTTAAGCACTAATGGGGCAGCATTCGGGCATTAGAACAAGGTTTAAGACCCAAGGAAGGAGGCGGAAGGCTCATTTTTAGCTTCTGCAATATATATATATATATATATATATATATATATAGAGAGAGAGAGAGCTTGTGAGAGAAGAGAGAGTCCATGGCCAAACGAACGGATTGATCGACTTGTGCTAGAGTTTTTTGGCCATCCTAGGTATATAGAAACCTTTCCCCTTGTCTATTCTTGCATTCTAGAAGGTTATGTGGCATGGCATGCCCAAAATCATTGCAATTGATTCGATTTTAGCCTCGACTAAAAATATAACCGATGAAATCGGACGCAATTGATAGGGTCCAATTCCAAAAATCAGACTCGGATTGTCCAATTTTGGATAATTGGACTGTCCGATTTTGAAAATTAGATCACTTGGACACTATCCAACCCATCCGATCGGACACGTGACCCATCCAATTCAAACGATCGAGCACTTGACAATCGAACTCACACAAATTGGACACTTAAAATCAAATGGATTGATAGAATCCTATTCCCAAAATGAGACTCAAACTATCCGATTTTGGATAATCGGACGATCCGATTTTGAAAATCAGATCACTTGGACACTACCCAGCCCGTCCGATCGGACATGTGATCCATTCGATTCAGACAATCAGGCACTTGGACGATCGGACTCACGCAAATTGGACACTTAAATCAGACAAACAAAAATCGGACCATAGATCCCTTAGACCAGTCTAAATAGGACGCAGAACAATTGGAGTCCAGAAGAATCGGAGAATCGAATGCGTAGAAATTGGACACTCAAAAATCAAACATCTGATTCTAAGGATCAAAGGCTATAGAATTGAACACTATCAAATTAGACCAAAATTTTGACAGGAGAGACTGACAAAACTAGTACATCCTAGGTGAGGCAGAACACCTCTGCAACTGCAAAAGGCTCCAAAAGCCTTAGATGTGCAATTGACCTTAGAAATCGCATTCGGACAACTAGACGCAACCACTGATAGTCACGTCAACTTTTAGAGCTGTAAACAGACCCCCAAACCCCCATTGGACCTTGATCGAGCTGAGTAGAGTTGCACAGACCCTAAAGACTAGAGAGAGCGGCCGATTGACTGAGTATAAATCCCTATTCTGCCGTAACTTAGATCGAAGTGTGAAAGCTACATTCGTTATCTTGTGTTCTCACCCACATTGTTTTCAACACTTGAAGTGCACTTGGAAAAATTGAAAGCCTGATTTCTCACAACACACAGAAAGGAGCACCATGCATACAACACTGAATGGATGTACATTGAGGACTGTCTGTAAATAAAAAAGGAATACACTCAGACTTAATTAACAAAATGAACCCACCAATAGGAGTTGACCCTCAAACCTAGATGGGGGATTAAGCAACCCCAATTGGTAGGACCAAGTGACAGACACAACACAGAAGGCTAGATGCATCGAGGGAGTAACACCACTGGGAGCATGATGTTGTCCAACTTGATCGACCTCATTGAAAATTTAGTGGAGTAGGAGACCGCAGATATGGCAGAGCCTAGTGTAAGCCGTGAAAACAAAGAGCTCGAGCTCAGAGATTTCCCGATCGAAATCCAACTAATGGTGAACAAATATGATGCACAAACCAAGCTGGATAACCATGGCAGATTGTTAGAAGACATCATAGTAGACCTTAAGGAGGAAAGAAAGCTGGTGCAGAAAGCCTTGCAAAGCATAGCAGCATACAACTAGCAGCAGTAGACTAGGAGATTGTGGTAGGACATTGAAATGTGAGAGGTCTAGCCCTAGTAAATAAAAATCAAACATGACCGAACACAGAGAGGGAAATAGCATAAAGGCAAACTTAGCGTTGAGCGAGCTTCTCACAGAGCGACTAATAGAGTACATGTTGGTAGAGTAAAGCTCAACAACACTAGCAACATCGTTGCTTGCAGGATTAGGAGTTACCTAGGGCTCCAAGAGCTAGTGGAGGACCCCCATAGTTGCGGAACAACTAGACAAGTACTAGTAGAGCAATGACCCACGCAGTTTTGTAGAGCAATTTGAGTAGGTCTACAAGGCTAATGACCTCATAGATCTCGCCTAGCACTCACAAGCTTTCGGAGTAAGAGTAAGACATGGTACACAAGCTTAGACGTTGTGGAGTGCAACAATTTCAATGACCTCAAGAGTCTCTTCATTAAGAGATTCTCAGAGGCCAAGTACTCAAATAATATTATCGTGCGGCTGATGAATGTCAAGCAGGGGGACAAAGAGGACATTAAGGACTATGCTACTCACGTGCAGAGTCTCTATAAGAGAATCCCCACTAACAAGTGTTCCACCGAGAGAGTAGTATCTGCAGTGTTCATCAACGGATGATGGCATTAGGAAGAGGGTGAGGCAAAGGCTTAGGAGGGGAGACCCAAGAGCTGTTGGACTTGTGGTCACCTGGGACACATCTCTTCGCACCAGCCCAAAAGGGAGCAAGATAATCGAGATAAGGTTGATCTAAGATGCACTGAGTGTGGAATGACTTACCTTTTTACCGATTGCCCTAGGTAGCACAGACCATCCTCTAGTTTAGCAATGGTACAATCAGTTCCGTTGGGTTGTTTGGTGTCGAGACACTTGACGGGGAGGCCACGCCCATCTCATTGCATGTTATGAACCATGCATAGACAAACCAGGCTAGCATATCATTACCAGGGTCTAGTAACTAGGATGTAGCCTTAATAAAAAAGAAAAGTCATAGGCAAAGAAAGAAGAAAAGCAAAGCAAAGGTCACATTGAAAACTAAGAGCGCAACGGCATTGTCTATAAAGTCACAAACACTGAGGCCAAAAAATCTGCTCCAAAGACGGCTAAAAAAGAAAGTGCTAAGGTAGGGGAGTACTCCAACCCAAAGTGCTAACTTGCAACCATTGAAAAGGTTAAGGAGTAGGTGAGAGAAGCCCAAGAACACCTAAAGGATGTTGAGCCCATTTTGGAGGATGAGGTCGATGATCTCTCTAGCATAAGCACATCAGTCTCTCCCACACGACTAAGAGACGCATCCGTACCTCAAATCGTGCCGCCTAGATAGAGCTTGAATGCCACGGGCTAGCAAACTAGTCAAGGCCATTGGCCAAGAAGAATAGAATTAGGTGACAAGCAAGCAACTAGCATCTTCTCACAATGCTAGTGACCACCTCTGTAACTCTAAGCCTAGGAGATCTACTTAGGTAGCATCCGACGCTATGGCAGGAGCTAAAGCAATGGGTGGAAGGATCGATGGAGCAAGTTTCCACTGTCTTGCAAGACCACAACGCGGTAACACAAATATAGAGCTTGACACTGCACTCAATATCCAAATCTTTGCATGTTAATGCTTTCTGGAAAGGCACTAAAATGCATGTGGTCTTGCCATTCCTAGCTCTAGGTGATACCATGAGGAAAAGGAGACATGGGAGCAGGAGTTAGTGTACTTAGCCACGCAGTACTCAAAGCTTGGGGTAACCCGCCTATCGAGGATGCTAGGTTCAATGTCACACTGGTAAACAAAATGAAAGTGAAGCCATCTGGAGTGCTAAAATTGGCCATTGAAGATCGCAAGAGTCCAGTTCTTTGTGGACTTTTTATAGTCATGAAAGGAGTGGACTGGGACATCCTGTTAGGCCAACCTTGGATGCGCAATGCATGAGTCATAGAAGATTGGGGTAACGATTTGATCTTCCTAGGCAATCAAATGGAAGCGATAAGAGTGGAGATGTATACTTGGAAGACTACACCAGTCGACCTAGACACCATCTCAGCTATGCTCAAGGGCAATGCTCAAATCATGAAATCTTATGGGTTTTTGACTAAGTATATCTCTTGCCCTGTGAGATTGGATGCATGTGCTAGCCACAATCGATCTGCCATTCTTGGATAATGAGGAATATGAGCAAGCTGCTAAGACAATAAGTCCAAAGACACGCCTTCAGTGCCAATTTTCATGATGGTTAGGAGCTTGCATGGGCGACCTGCCTCTATCATGTTTTGTGTCTCAAACAACAAACAAGACCTCCACGAGATCTTAGAGCACCCAACACAAATGAATTAGCTAGTAACCCAGTTGGAAATCTTAAGCTGCTCAAGGATCTCTTGGATGAACCCAAGTGGTGATGGATCAAGGTGCACAATCTAAACTTGACAACAATTGGGCCTTAGCCACCGCTGATAAGGAACCTCACTTAAGAGATGACAAGGAGTTGGATGAGGACGATTCAGATGATAGCCCTACCGAGTCTACTTCACAACGGGAGAGTTCCGGCCGAACCCACTAGGATCGACATGAAGATTTGGGTTCCTAAAATTGGATGGGTCTCCTAGTAGCCAGATAGCATCAGTAATTTTGAGTTCCACTTTTTAGAGGATTACATGATCTGAAGCGGACTTGCTATTGCACTTGGTTCAAAGAGAATGGGAGATGGAGGGGAGTGCGGTACGTCAACCCTCCTACCCATAAGGCAAAATCCCATTCCGGCCCCCTAAAACAATGCAAGTCGGTTCTACCTAATGACTACTTGGTCAATTTATCATCTTCCTATTTCTATATCCGATGTAGAAAAGCTCCTAGCTAACCGGGACCACCCTACCATTGGACGGACTCGTCAGGGGTTACGCCCACCCACTTTCCTCTGATGATGGGTCATCTTTAGTTTTTTAATTACCTACAACACATTTATTGGAACATATACAAGCAGCTCCCTTAATTAGTCCATTAAGTCACACGTTCCTTCACATAATTTATCTCACTAACACGCATACAATTCGAACAGTAAAGCAAACTTCTTTATTATATTGGAAGTTTATTACAATTTCCATCATTCCGTCCCAGCGGAAGATACACAGAATTCCATAAGGACATTCTATCCACCAAGATTCCACCCTCATAACTAGTATTTAGGGTTCCAGGATCCCATCCTGGGTCACGAAGGGGCTCGTCAGATTCTTGGAACAATGTAGGATTTACAGCCAGGGCCCCCTCTGGCACTTACAATTCCTACTGCCCGAGACTATCCCTACTGACAGACCTTTCGCCTATAGAGCCGGTCCAAGCCTCTCGTAGCGATAATCATGACCCCCTTGGAGTAGGGTCTCGCCGCTAGCTTGGGGGTAGCCTAGCACGATCCTTCCTTTTATTCTGTTTGGCAATAATTTCAATCAAAAATCTAGATTCTAGCAAACACAAACAGTCCTTTCAAATATGTATCAAATAATGCAATGACAATCATCCCAACATGTAAATCACAGTTTCACATAGCCAAGGTAGACCTTATCCTAAGGTAACCTTACATTCTAATGAGGATTCTTCTCTCCATAAAGAAGTGTTGAGTACGAGAGATGATACATTCTCTACATCTTTCAAGACTACTCGGAGCTTGCCTAGGTGTGCCTTCCAATTGGAGTGGACACATATATCGTCGACAAATACCTCTAACTCTTTCTTAAGCATGTCTTTGAAAATGGCACACATGATCCTTTGAAATGTGGCTGGTGCATTCGTCAACCTGAAAGGCATGACTACATAGGCAAAGACGCCCCACTCAATAATGAAAGCGGTCTTGTGCCCACTATTTGAGTGCACCTGCACTTGATTGTATCTGGACAAGTCATCCAAGAAACTATAGGCCTCTTTACCAGCCACCCTCTCAAGCATATGCTTAGTGTATGGCAATGGATAACTATCTCTCTTCGTGGCAGTGTTGACTTTCTTGTAATCATTGCACACTCTAATTTTTCCATTCTTCTTCATCACGATCACTATAGGTGACACCCAATCCGTGTGATCAATTTCATAAATGAATCCTACTCTCATTAGCTTATCAATTTCCTCCTTGACAGTGTGAGAATGTTTAGGATTCACTGGATACAATCACTACTTGGCTGGCATTGCATCAAATGTCATTGGGATGTTATGAGTCGCTACACTCGAATCTACCCCCTTCATCTCATCAAGGGACCAAGTGAATATATCAATGTACTCTTGTAAGAGAGCAACAAGAGTTTTCTCCTCTTCCTTGATTAAGTTGTCGATCATAAAAATAGGTCGGGGCATCTCCCCCTTCCTCAGCTAAATTGATTTCCTTAACTTTGGTGAGTCTTTCTATAGGCTTACTCCCTTGCCCTCATCTTTTGGCTCCTAGCAAGACCACTACCCTCTCGCCTTTCTTAAATCTTGTGAATCGTTTAAGCATGTCTTGCAACTTCCTCTGCTCCTCTCCTTGTGGATCCCTAGGTTGTTTCCTCTTTCAACCTTCGACGCCTCAGGTGGACTAGTAGGTCTCCTTTTGTGCATTTAGTACTAGGTATCTCATGATCACTGTCTGAGCTTACTTCAACTCAGAATCAAACGTTCCATCTTCGCTAGAAGAAGGAGTCTCTCATGGAGGTCGTAGCTTCGATGGTGATTCCAACCTAAGTTACCCGTGTGACACTTGGTTGGGCAAGACCTGCTTTGTCATAATCAATCAATCATATGTGCTCCAACCAGGTGCGATCACAACCCATTCGCGTGACTTCTTTCTCGAGCCTGAAGATGCTCTTTTTCTATGGTTTCAATTCTGCCTAACTAACATTAATTATTAATAATTTTTATTTAATTTAAAATATTTTATTTAGAAAAATCAACAGTCGTAAATTCGATATTTTTTTCAAATTAGCAAGGACCGTGGCCACCCTTCACGTAAATTACAATGTGAACGAGACTTATGAGTTATATTAATCACTAGGATAATGTGTATAGTTTGGATGGTCTAAAAATATTAGACTTTTGGACAAGACTAGAATATTTTAGATATTTTAGAGATTATCTTAATTTTTTAAAAAAAGAGATATGGAGATTTCTAGAACTAGATGTCATTTAAAAGAAAAAAACAAGTGATGTGTTAGTTAGTTTGAAGATTTTATAAAAAGAAAAATAAAGAAAAGTGACTGGTGAAATCGCGCACGCCCCGATCGCAATTTACAGGCAGTAGATAGTACTTCGAACAGAGAAAAGAAGAAGGAGTGAACTGAGAGCTTTCTAACCAAGTGTCTTATGGTTTTACCCCCTTTCGGAGCCAATGGAACCATCAGATTTATGATCTGAGCATCAGATCACTGATCTTTCCAAGATCCCCCTCCACAAGGAGCTCCACTTCTCAACCACAAGCCCTCTTCTCCAATTCCCTATAAATAAGAGGCATGGGGGGCACTTAGAGGGACATAAGGAGACCCCGAGAGGCTGCGAGAGAGAAGAAGAGAGAAAGAAGAATACTCCTTCAAGAGGCTGCGAGAAGCTAGAGAGAGAGAGAGAGAGAGAGAGAGAGAGAGAGAGAGAGAAAGAGAAAGAGGAAGAGAGTTAGCTCAAATCCCTTGTCTCGATCTTTAACTAAGCCATATTCTCTTACCCTCTCTCATCTAAAATCTATCCCACCCTCCCTATCTCTCAAACCACTCGTGGACGATGGCTCCACAGTGACGAAGTGGAAAAACCATGGAGATCAATGCAACCGGTCAAGCAACGGGTATTGCCAATGATACGGGAGTACCCGAGGTTGCGAGCATTGCCACTACAAATGGAACATCGGGTGTGGCTAATGCGAGCGCGAGTAAAGATGAAGTTCCTAATGTCGTCATGCCGCCAAACCAGGTTATTCATTACTAGATTATCAATTTTACAATATAAGATAAATTACATAGGATATTAGCTTTCATATTCTTCACTTACACATTAAACTATTGCACCCCTTGAAATGCCAGTTCTCGGTGAAGCACAGATGCATCCTAGGACACGTGGTGTCAAAGAGTGGCATTGCTATCGACTTCTCAAAAGTTAGGGCTATCGATCTTCCACCACCACAACTGACTACAAGGGAGTTCAGTGCTTCCTTGGCCATACAGGGTACTATCGACGGTTTGTGTTAAACTATGCATTAATTGCTAGGCCTCTATACAAATTGTTGGTGATATTTGAATGGACCGAGGAATGCCAATGCACATACGAAGAGTTGAAGAAGGCTCTAACCACATCACCAATCTTACGAGCCCCAAATTGGACCATAACTTTCCACGTTCACATTGATGCCTTGAAGTCTGCCATGGGGGTTGTGTTGAGCCAATTGGGGTGAAAACAATTTAGACTATCCAGTGAGCTTTGCTAGCAGACAACTCATGGATACTAAGATGAACTATTCCACCACAGAGAGGGAGGGGTTAGCCATGGTGTTTGCTATAAAGAAATTTTGGCATTACCTTTTGGCCACACCTTTTGTCTTCTTTGTTGACCATCAAGCCTTGCTTTCCTTGTTAACAAACCTTGCATTACGGGATGCATTGCTCAATAGTTACTTTTTCTTCTCGAGTTTGACTTCTATGTGGTTGTACGCGAAGGAAATCAACACTACATGGCTGACCATATGTCTCGCATACCCACAGGAGAAGCTACTAGACAGTATCACAGACGACCTGCCTGATGCACATTTTTTAAACCTATCAAGCGGAAGGGACTTGTTTGGAGATAACTTGATGCCATACTAGGCAGAAGACATAGTCCAAGTGTTTGAGCACTGACTACCTAAAAGACCTATCGAGAAGGCCTGACTTTAGGGCACGATAATTAGTGCACATCCTATAGGTATTGTTTTTCTTTTTAACTAATAGGACAGGTGCACCAAATGTAGAGCTATTGGGCCTAATGAGACCTTGAGTTAACAATTCTTCAACTTGAGTTTGAATTTCTTTTTGTTCAATTTAATTAGGTCAATAAGGTGCTTTACATGGTGGTTGAGAACCTGGAATTAAGTCTATTTTATGATCTTTAGGACGTGTGGGTGGTAAACCATGTGGCAAGTTAGCAACAAAACAATCTTTAAATTGTGAAAGAAATTGTGCGTGCCTAGGATGCATCTTATTTTCCTTAACTTCAATTTCATTCACCCAGATTAAGTAGGATTTGCTACATTTTCTTAACACACGTTTAGCCTGTGTATGACTAAGCAATGGAAAATTATCAAAAGTGTGCATACCATGCAATGTGATTTGTTTTCCATTAGAATGAATATTCATTGAATGCGTGGAATAATCTATATCGGGATTATACTGATGACGCCAAGGCATTCCTAAGATAATGTTACTAGATTGCAGAGGCACAACTAAGAAATTTCTACGTTCAGCATAATCACCAATTTTAATTTCTAAGTCATACACTTCTTGTATTCCATTGTATCTAGTGCCTCAGAATGTAGCCTTGATGCGATAATGAGTGGAAATAGTATGTAAATTCGATTCTTTGACCAATTTTGCAGAAATAAAATCGTGTGTACTCCTATCATCATGTAAAACAATCTTTTCTTTACCATGCACAAGACATTTCATCGTTAATAAAGAGTGGGAATTTGGTATACCTAGTAAAGTATCTGAAGTAGTGCCGTTATCATCATCGTCTTCCGTGAAATCTGACATTTCTTCATGGTCTTCATCTTCAGTTGCTCCCAAATAGTTGATATGAAAAGTTGGCTTTTTGGATTGACAATTCACCACTAGATGTCTAGGTTGATGGCATTTATATCAGACTATGGATTTGGCTTTAGAAACATTATTGGTAATAGTGGGAAGTTTAGGAATGTTGGGATTTGGCTGAAGAGATGGCTTAGGATTTGGATTTGTGTTTGATGGTGGTAAAGTAGGGGGTTGTGTCCAAGATTTACGGAATGAAGATGGAACAAAGCGGTTTTGATTGAATCTTCGAAAGTTAGAATTGAATTGCTTTGTACCAAAGTTACCATTGTTTGAGAATTGTTGTGGTTGCTTCTCTCGTCCTCGAATTTTGTATTCGGCATCATGGGCCAAGGAAATCGCATGCTCGAGAGTCATTGGCTTGAACATGTTCACTTTCGCATAGAAGTGACCAAGCAAACCATACATAAACTTGCGCTTATGGGTTGCCTTAGGTACATCTTCGAGCATTCGAAGTTGCAATAAAGCATTTTAGAAACACTCGGTATATTGTGAAATAGGCTCGCAATCTCTTTGTTGCAAAAAATCCCACTGTTTGATTGCTTTTTCGTGGAATTGGGGTGGAAGAAAATTCAGCAAAAATTTCTTTTGGAAAGTCTCCCAAGTAGTAGGACAATTAATGCTTTTGCAGACAACAATCCACCATAGCGATGCTCTGTCCATTAAATGATTAGTGCCACACTTAATTTTGTCTTTTTCGACATACTATTCTTCATGGAAATAATTATCAAACTGACTGATAAAAGCAAGTACAGTCTTTCCATCGCGTAACCCATTGAAAGTACGAAATTTAAAATTTCTTTTACTTATCTCGGCTTCTTTCCGAATAGATTGTGCTTCAAGTGTCGATCATACGTCGTATAACATCTTCAGATTGCGGTTCATCTTGATCGGTGGTAAATCGTTGAAGATTGGTTAGTTGAGCTTGCAAAGTTTGATGTGCTCCTCTTGAAGCTGCATCATAATTAGGTCCAGTTTTTGTTCCATGGTTGGTTCCGGTAGATCACCTTCGGCCATAAAATCTTCCATATTTTGATCGGTCATGCTGCAAAATTTCAAACAACCTCACACTCGAAATCCTGTTAGCGGGATGAGCATAGCTCAAGGTCAGGTTTACAAGGCTTGCTTAAGTCTAGTATCAAGATTGAGGAGAGTAATACGGTTTAGCTTGATGTATCTGATAATCTTATCTTGGTAGCTTCTTCTTTGGATGCTTCACACCTCACTAATGCTTTATCATGATATGCTCAGCGTTGGCTGATAAATTCAAGGGCTTCCTTTCATGTGACCCCTCATCGAGAGTGGTTTCACTCCTATCACAGTATGACTAGATCTATCCATTTGGGTAATGACCTAGCATTAGAAATTATAGGTATTGGTGATGTCCACGCTTTGGTTCAGGCAACATATTCACTGTTCATGATATATGTCATGTATCAACTCTCACAAAGAGCCTTATCTCTAGTGATACCTTGGAAGATGCAGGTTATGTTGTATCTTTTGATGATTCCTCATGGAAGTTTCCCATGGGAATCTTGTTATTGCATGTGGTGCTAAGTCTAGTACCCTCTATCCTTTGCTTGTATTTGGGTCAGTTGACCATGTTTTGGTTATGGTTGTAGTTTCACATGTCTCTCTTTGGCATCGTTGCCTTAGGCACATGTCTTTGAAAGAAATGAAAACATTTACTAGTTTGGAGTATCTCAAACTCTTAAATTATGAGTGTTTTGAGTCTTGTGGTCATTATTTATATGATAGGCAGACACGTAGTACTATGCATAAAAAATCTAGCATGAAGCATGTGGGTGAGCCTTTTGCTCTTGTTCATTTAGATGTATGTGGTCCCATGCCTTGTCAATTACTCATTGGTGTAAAGTACATTGCCACATTCATTGATGATTACTCATATAAGGTCTGGGCTTTTCCTATTGAGCAAAAATAAAATGTTTTCTCTACTTTTCAAAATTGGCTTGCTCTTGTTGAGAACTAGTCTGGGTATAGGCTAAAATACCTAAAGTTAGATAATGGGGGTGAGTATGTCTCAAAATCTTTTGAGCAATTTTGCAATGAGTGGGGTATCAAGCATTAGTTGACCATCTCGTACACCCCTCTCTAGAATGATATTGTCGAACACATGAAAAGGATGATTCAAGAGAGAGTCTATAGTATGCTTAGCCATGGAGACTTATCCCAACACTTTTGGGTTGAGGCTATTGTTACTATTGTACACTTGATTAACAAGTCCCCTTGCACTGCTATTGATTGTCAGGTTATAGAGGAGGTGTAGACTAGAAAACCTCCATCATATGCTCATTTGCGCGTTTTTGATTGTGAGACATTTTGACGTGTTCCCAAGGATAAGTGCAATAAGGTGGATCCAAATTTTGTGAAATGCATATTTATTGGTTATGGGGATGTAGTTGAGATGGGCTATTGCCAATGGAATTTGCAGGCTAGTAAGGTTATCTACATCCATGATGTCATTTTCCATGAGAAAAATATGCATCAGCAGCATGAGGATGTGGTTGAGGTACGCAGGGTGAACTTTCAGGAGGAGCCTCTTGCTCCCATATAGCTAGCTAGACAGTCTGTAGTAGATAATGCTCTAGTGGCCCAGACCTCACCTATTGTGTAGGATCAACTTGCTTTGAGATGCTCTACTAGAGCTCTCTGAGTGCTTTATGCCCTCCATAGATTATGTTATGGTGACAGATGCAGGTGAGCCTCTCTCTTATTATGAGGCCATGCACATAGATGATAGTCACTCATGGAACATGGCTATGTAGTTGGAATTTGAATCCTTATAGAGACTAATAATATATGGATTTTGGTTTCTTTACCTAGTAGCAAAAAAGTCACTACCACGCAAGTGGGTATACAAGTTGAAAAGTATCCTTGGATACCCCAAGCCTGCTTATAAGGCCATATTGGTAGCTAAGGATTTCAAGCATGAATATGGTATTGACTTCCATGAAGTATTTTCTCTTGTGGTAAAAAAGATGACCCTATTCTTGGTACTAGCATTGGCTGCTCAATTAGAATTCAAAATTTATTAGATCGATGTAAGGACGACATTTTTACATGGGACTTGCATAATGAGATCTATATATAGCACAACCTAAGGTCTTTGAAGAAAAAGGCAAAGAATACCCAGTGTGCAAGTTAAGAGAGAGCCTTTATGGGGAATGGTACCACAAGTTTGATGCTTTTATGCATTCACAAAGATATAGCCATAGTGCTATGGATACATGTTTATACACGAAGAAGGGTTGTGTAGGAAGGTCCCATATGGAAGGTTTCCTCCTATGGCAATACGAAACTAGGAGGCTCTAGTAAAAAAGGAAAATTACATAGTTGGTCCTACAATGGATAATATATCCATACATATATAATGTGATGAGCATTGGAAGCCAAAAAATTATGGGCTAGATATTGTTCTTTTAAAGAAAAAAGCAAATTAATAGCTCTATGAGCACAAATCTAATGTAAAAATTGTAAATATTAATACCAATGTTCTGAAAAAACTATCTTCAAAGTTTTCGTATTGTCCTTTAAGAAGACATGAAATAAACCCAGTGATAAGGATAATCGAGGAAGTTGCTTTTGAATGTCAGATAGCGTGTTAATATGCTATGTTTAGAAAACTTAAAAAAACCACATTCAAATGGAAAGCATGCAATCTAACTTCCCCAATGAAAAATGATTAGTCAGGTTCTTTTCGAATATGAAAAATTTAGGCAAGAACTAGTTGTTGACTTTTCTTAGGATTCGGTCTTAGATCGTGATCACACACCATTTTAGAGGAACGAAGATGAGATTTAGTCTTATGTGTAAAGGGATGAAGTTCACCTCCCCCTTGTCTCTCACTCACTATGAATCAAGTGTAGTGATTGATCTACTCTTGATTTTGATAGATTATAAAGTAACAGATTGATCTTAGAAAAGATCACTACTCCTTGCAATCAATCTAGCAGCTCATTGATTCGGGGAATGGGATATTTATTCTTGACGGTAACTTGATTTAATACCTTGTAATTAATACACAGTCAAAGGGTCACGTCATTCTTCTTTTGGAATACACCAGGAGGACCCCGGGGAGAGTTTCTAGGAGGAATAAGCCCTTGATCTAGCAATTTCTTTAACCTCTCCTTCAATTCGATCACCTTAGGAATATATATTTTGTAAGTCTTCTTATAACTAGTTCAACTCTAGGGACTCTTGATCTCATGGTTGTCCACATCCCTTTCATGAGGCGATTCTGTTAATTCCTCGGGAAAGATATCAATGAACTCCCTTAACCATGAAGACTCATTCTTATCCTTGGTATCATCAACTTTGTTGAGTTTGACTAGGTAGGTAGGAAATCCTTTCTTAATTCCTTTAGGATTTGACTAGCTTTGGCTAATTGAATCTTAGGTTTTATTGTTGTCCCTTGTGATTGCACCATTTTTCCAAATAAGATTTTTGAATGTGATTTGACCTCCCCCACAGTGTATATTGTTTGATTGGGTGCTAATCAATCCATTCCTAAAACATCCAATCATAAATTCCTAAGTGTACAACTCGAAAATTTATTGCATTAGTATCTTTCCCTATTTGAAGTTGCATATTGCTAATGGATTGTGTGGACATTATTTCCCTTCCATTTGCTAGTTCTACAATAAGTTTATGCCTTTTTGTACACTTAGAAAAAATAAGTGAATGAGTAACTCCACTGTTGTTGATAAGGAATTAGAAAGAAGTACCTTGATGCTATGCTAGAATTTGGATGACAAAGAATTGTTGCCCAATGCCAAATGCAATAGGCCCTCTTTCAACTTCCTCTTCTAAGGAGGATGGATCTAATTCATTGGTTGCAGCATCACAAACATAGGCTCTAGCTCCACATCATGCACCTCGCCCTACTCTTTGTCTAGCTCTTGGCCCAACTTCACACCTTATCTTGCATCCATGTCCTCAATTATTGAAGTTTCCCACTCTTGGAGGATTACAAGGAGTGTTAACATTGGCATTCGTTTTCCTATTGAGCACAAAAGTGGCCTGGTTGGTTGTACTACTTAAAGCAACATGGCTCATTTTTCCACAACTTGTTGTTATTGTTATTATTGCCACAGTTGTAGGGAGTATTGACAAGATTAGCACGGTCCTAATTATAGTTTCCCTATTGGTGATTCACTCGAGCTCTTTTGGCATAAGTTGAAACCTACTAAACTTACAGTATTTCCTAGGAAGAGTGTCCACTAGTAGTCGTGCCCTCATCAAGGCATCTTCAAGATGAGTGGGTCTCATTGCCTCCAATCAACCATTAAGAGGTCAATTCAAGCCCTACTGACAAAAGTGTGCCACTTGTTGACTCATGGGCATGTGGAGCATGCACTTCTATAGTGCAACAAAGTGGAAATAGTACCCTTCTAGAGCTATTCCTTGCAAACTCATTCATTTTCAAATTCTGATAGGCACGAAACAAGTATTGACTTTGGACTACCACCTTAATTTGGCTCCATGTCATAGTAGACTGAAGATAGCCTTGTCATGGCACAATTGTTTCCATAAACTCCATGCTTCTCCTGTAAGCCTTAAACGTGTGATTATTGCTTGATTTGCTAAATTGGTTACAACAATATAGAAGTAATCTTCCATTTACTCGATCAAAGTTTCATCGCTTATCTCGATCTTCGTTTCTTTACTATTAAAATTAGGTGGCTTGACTTGTTTGAGTATGAACTTCCTCTCTTTCTCATCCATCAGGTGAGTGATAGCTAGAATAGCCATTGATAGTATTCTGATCAAAGGAACCTAAAAGATTTTTAATACATTCCTTATTATCTCAATACAATTCGTGATTCTTTCACAATTGGTGATGCATTTGAAAGTCAATCATATTATAAGATCATAATGTCAAGAGTGAGATAATTCAAGATCATAATCAAAATTGTTCACTTTTATGTAGGGCTTCATTATGTCAGTCGACCATTTTATTTATTTCAACATAACTCCATCTTGTCAATGTGATGAAAATTGTACCAAAAAAGAAAATTGAATATTTACATTATTTTTGTACCATGGGTTGTACAATCATCATTGAAACAATTTCTAACAAAAAGTAGACATTTTTTATAAGCTCATCACTTTATTTGGCTTTACATGATTATAAACACATTATTCTAATGAAAATGCATATGAATTGCTGCTTAGGAAAATAACAATATAAGTAATATAATAATTAGCTATTCGATGAAAAGAATCTTTCACTTGGAAAATGATTATATTCTTGTCATTAAGAAAATATCTTAATTGTGGTTTATTTTGTGATATTTATTGTTATTTCATAACTAATGCATGTGATCAAAATAACAGAAGAATGGTAGACAATGTTAAGGAAGGAAATATTTTATAAATTTTTTTTTGAAAGTGACTATCTCTATTTTATTTTTCTAATGATAAATAGATGCATATGAATTTTATAATAATTTATAGAAAATAATTTAGATAATATCATGAAATAATCAAATACATTAAATCAACAAAAAAATTGCATAGGAAAATATATAGTAGATGCACATAAATTAGGAGCATGAAAATATAAATTGATGTCTGAAAGATGAAATAAAAATTGCATTTATGATTTTTGCATTGCCTAGAATAAAGTTTTTAGAAAAGCAATCAACATTGCACTTAGGACATAGCTAAATGAAAATTGATCTTTTTAGATAACGTTGAAAGTTTTGGACATTGTCGATTAAACCATAGAATATGAGTAGAATAAAATAAAAATTATTTTCTTACTGAAAACAAATGTAATATTAATATTAATTATTATATTAGTGAGAGCGCCAATATCATGAGTTGACCCATGTATGAATCTGCGAGAAAACCTAATCTAAAATATAGAGAATGTTGAAGCAAAAATAACAATGAAATACTTGACAACCCTGAAACTATCAATATTAGAAAATTAAATAAATATCGAAAGTTTGTAGGACTTGTTGGACATTGATAAGAAATTGTTGATACAAATTCTAAAGTCTAAACAGACTTGGAAAAGCATTTGAAATCCTGCTAAGTGTGGGTTAGGGCAGGGCAACGCATGAATCATGTGCCATAGGCATAAATTATCTTTTAGGACGAAAATAACACATTTTTCATAAGGATAAAATAAACTTCTCATAATTAATCAGATTCGCACAATAACTTGTGGATCTCGAAAAAAGAGTTGCAAGTAGGAAGCGAAACCCTAAGAATAAGGTGGGACCTTAAAAGAGAAACCTTGGATTTGGGTGGAACTACTTTCTATGCTAAAAACACTTGCTGCTGTTTCTTTTTTATTTGTGCACATGATACTTGCACAGGAAATATTGATTGTGCTTGTAGTAGTTAGATCTGATTGTAAATATATAATTAGGATAATAAGAGGAAAGATCCTGCTATGACTCCTCCACGGCTAGATGCGGAACCTTGCTCCAAGGGGGATTGTTTTGTACCACTATGAGGAGCTTTGGACCGGCCCCGATTGTGAGAGGTCACTCGGTGAGGAATCCGTTAGGCAAGAGGAGGTGGGAGTGCCAAGGGGCTCTAGTCGTAAATCTCTCGATCCCTCCTAGGAACTATCCAACCTCATATGAATCATGATGGGATCTTGGAGTCCCCGGTACTAGTGAATGGACGGAAATCTTGGAGGGTTTCTTTTCTTCTGTGCAGACAGAAGGGATTTTCCGATGTGAATGGAGGTTTGTCTTCTGCATAGGCAGAAGGAAAAAATAATTGTAAATAACTTTGTGAAATAATAAATAAATATGTTTTGCCAAAAGGATATTTTCTCTGTCTTTGTGTTGTGCCGTAAAATTACACGAAGGAACATGTGATAACGAGTTAATTAACGAAGCTGCTTTTATATGCCATAACTTAATGTGATAGATAATTAGAAAACTAAAGCAGAAAGGGTATCATTGTTATAACCTTGTCCACATGTGAGTTCAGAGTAAGCAGGGATGTTATTTTTGATGAAATGAGCAGTTGGTATGCACTTGCTGGTGATGTATTAGATGATGATAATGATCATGATAGCTATGTGCATAAAGAAAAGAAAGAATCACGGAGTCTTAGTGGACCAGAAACATCATTTGGTAGTACAGTTATAGTGAGCCCTTGGTCTGGGAGACTAAGGAGTAGCCCCACATCTTCAGGTGGATCTATAAGTTGTTGAGATGACAAGCTCAACACATGCGGACATTGATGATGGACCGCCTGGTTAGATGGGTCCACACGTCTACACTTAGCATGTCCGTGGTCATTATGCATCTCACATGGCCACTGACTCATTACTTATTATATTCAGGTCGTTACACCTATTTACAGCTGGCATATTTATAGCGCCAGTCGACTAGTGTAGTCGGTTATGCATTGTTTGACTTAGTAGGTCACTTTCCTTTTATGTTGTATCTTATCTATACTTTGTGTACATTGTAAAGTGTGTGGAAGAAGAAGAAGAAACCAGCAAGAAAACGTTTTGGCCTCCATCTCTCTTCTTGTCTCTTGAGTGAGCTTCTCCTTGTGCATTCTGTGTGTGTTCGGCGCAGCATCTTAAGCAACCCCATCCACCACATGATTCTTGACATGGTATCAGAGCCGCGCCACTGAGAGAGGCTGATTTCGAAGGCTGAAGTGAAGGAGAAGAAGCAAGGTTCGAGCAAGCAAGCTACGGGTAAGAATCTCTCCCATTCTTCCACTTCTTCTCTTGGATAGTGCCTGTGGAGGCACCGGAAGCAGGGCAGAGCAAAAATCTCAGATTGCAGTGAGATTTGGTGTGCGCGAAGAGCGCTGTCTATTGTGCAGATAAGCTCTTTAGGGCTTTCTCGCAATTGTTTTGGGCATTTGAGGCCGTTTCAGGGCCCGTTTTAGAGCCGCAAGGTTGTGGACAACAGTTTCAGGGTACACTGTGACTTCGACTGTATTGACCGAAAGTGGGTGCGCAGGTTACAAATTTTAGATCTGTAAGTTCAAAGGTGTTTACCAGTGAGTAAACACAAGGTTTATCTACAAACTGGTTGCAGATTGCATGTATTGTTGAGCAGACAGTGAAAAAGGCTGTCTGGTGTATTGCTGTGCACTACATGTCAAGGGTTGCAGAAGATTTGCTTGCTGTTTGGTATTAATTTTGTGATAATGGCAGAGAACAGTGGAAGCCCCATCATTGAGAAGCTCGACAAGAACAACTACCCATCATGGAAGTTTCGTGTCACGAACTTCCTTATTGGAAAAGGCCTCTACGAGTTCGTTTCAGGTGAAGAAAAGGAGCCGGAGGTGAGTGATCCTCCAACTGCAGAAGAGACAAAGGTACGAAAGGAATGGAATGCAAAAGACAAGAAGGTCATGTATTGGTTGTCTGCAGTAATTGACAATAATATGCTGGGACACATTAGAAATGCAGAGAATGCATATGCAGCTTGGACCATACTTGAAAGTATGTTTTCTGTAAATACAAAGGCACGAAAGATTCAACTCAAGCAAGAGTTGAATACATTGAAGAAAGGGAAGATGTCTATCAATGAGTATGCATTGAAGGTAAGGAGCATTGCAGATGCATTGGCAGCGATTGATGCAATGCCCGATGATGATGATTTGGTGTCGTCTACCTTGGGTGGACTTAACAATGAAAAGGCTTGGAAGTCTTTTGTAACTTCCGTATATGTCAGAAAGCCATTTCTAGATTTCGATGAGTTGGTCTCTCTAATGATCACTGAAGAAATCAACGTGCAGAGTGAGACATCTGAAAGAAGTGGTGAACAGGTCCAGGCTTTCTACTCCAGTTCAGGAAGGGGACGTGGTAGGTTCTCTTCAAGAGGCCGTGGTACAGGACGTGGTAGTGATAACCAGCAAAATAGATTGAATCAGCAATTTGGCGATATGCAGGTTTCAGGAGGTCGTGGTAACTTTAGAGGCAGGGGAAGCTTTAGAGGAAGAGGTGGATGGCAGAACAGAGGTTCTAACAACTCTGGTATTGTGTGCCACTACTGTGGCAAAACAGGTCATATTGCAGCCCGATGTTATGCTAAGAAAGATGATATCCGCAGTGGTAAGTTGCAGCAAGGAAACTATGCATCGTCTTCACGGCAGAATGAAGACAAAAATGAACATTTGTTCGTTATGCAACATATGCTGAATGCTGTTACAGGAAAGGTAACACATGAAGATGTTTGGTATGTTGATTCAGGTGCATCCAATCATATGACCAGCCATGCAGAATGGTTTGGAGAGATGCAGGATTTGCAGAATGCAGGTTATGTGCAGACGGGTGATAAATCATGCCACCCAATTTTACACATTGGAAAAGTTCCCTTGTCCTTGCATGATGGTAAGACAAAGAGTCTTTCAGATGTATTACATGTGCCATCTATTACAAAGAACTTGGTGTCAGTCGGTCAAATGGTAGAGCAAGGGTTGCAAGTCAGATTTAATGCAAAGGGTTGCTTTGTAGAAGATTTCAATGACAAGTGCAGATTGGTAGCAAAGGGAAGTAGAGTTGGACGTATGTTCACTCTAGATGCTGGAATTCCTACTATGAATGCTGCTATGTATGCCAAAGGAAAAGGTGTTGTTGCAGACATTGAAATTTGGCACAAACGCATTGGACATGCAAATGTACAAAGGCTGAAATTAATGCAGTCCAAAGGGTTGGTTACAGGTTTGCCTACATTTAAAGTTGCAGAATTTCAGAAGGTATGTGAAGCATGTCAGTTTGGTAAGTAGGCAAGACAACCCTTTTCACATGACAGAGATGTAAGTAGAAATATCCTTGATGTTGTGCATACAGACATTTGGGGGCCTACACAGAATGTATCTCTTGGAGGTAGTTCATACTTCGTCACATTCATTGATGATTGTTCTAGAAAGCTGTGGGTATATTTTATGAAGGAAAAGAGTGAAGCTTTTGAGTACTTTAGAACTTTCAAGGCTGCAGTTGAAAGAGAAACAGGCTTGAAAGTAAAGTGCTTGAGGTCAGATGGAGGGGGAGAGTACCTCTCAAATGAGTTCAGTGATTTTCTAAGGGCTCATGGGATAAATAGACAGTTCACATGTAGGTATACCCCACAGAAAAATGGGGTTGCAGAAAGGAAAAACAGGCATATTGCAGAAGTTGCACGTGCCTTGATGACTGAAAAGAATATGCCTAAGCATTTTTGGTCTGAGGCTATTCATACTGCTGTTTATATTATGAACAGAACTCCCATAGCTGCAGTTCATGGTATGACCCCCGAAGAATGTTTTACAGGTAAGAAGCCTGATGTTTCACACTTGAAAGTATTTGGCTGCATTGCATATGTTCATGTGCCAGATGAGTTGCAGAAGAAACTGGATCCAAAGGCTGAAAAGTGTGTCTTTATTGGATACTCTTTAGAGCAGAAAGGGTATCGCTGTTACAACCCTGTCACATGTAAGTTCAGAGTAAGCAGGGATGTCATCTTTGATGAAATGAGCAGTTGGTATGCATCTAGTGGTGATGCATTGGATGATGATGATGATCATGACACTCATGTGCAGGCTGAAAAGCAAGAATCATGAACTCTTAGTGGACCAGAGACATCATCTGGTAGTCCTTGGTCTGGGAGACTAAGGAGTACCTCTACATCTTCGGGTGCATCTAGTAGCACTACAGGTAAAGACAAAGGAAAGAATAAAGTGTCAGAAGGCATTGATGTAGTTCTTGATGGAGACTCCAGTGGCTTAGAGAGCTTGGATGATGAGCTTGGCATTCCTTCAGTGAGGACTCCAGGTGTGCAGAGAGCATGCGTTAATGCAAAGACTCCATTGAGTGATCCAGTGGTACGCAGGTCTAGCAGGGTGAGATACCCTGTTAAAAGATTTGGTTTTGAAGGTTATGCAGCTCACCATTATGCTTATATGGTGAAACTAGTTGAGGATGTTGAGCCCACATGTTTTGAGGAGGCTGTTGGTCATGCTCATTGGAATGCAACAATGGATGAGGAGATGGCTGCATTAGAGGCCAATAAGACTTGGGATCTAGTATCATTGCCGAAGGGAAAGAAAGCTATTGGATGTAAGTGGGTTTATAAGATTAAGCACAATGCAGATGGTTCTATTAGCAGGTACAAAGCTAGGCTGGTTGCAAAAAGCTATGCCCAGACATATGGCATAGATTATGATGAAACCTTCAGTCCAGTTGCTAGGATGGCAATTGTCAGATGTGTGATTGCTTTGGCAGCAGCCAAAGGTTGGAGGTTGCAGCAAATGGATGTAAAGAATGCCTTCTTGCATGGTGATTTGGAGGAAGAAGTGTATATGGATCAGCCAGCAGGTTATGAAGATTTAGAGCATCCCACATATGTGTGCAGGTCGAAGAAGGCACTCTATGGGCTCAAGCAAGCACCTAGAGCATGGTCTGACAAGATTAGAGAGTATCTTGTCAATATTGACTTTTATGTTTCTGATGCTGATCACTCACTTTATGTGAGAAAGGGAGATGCAGGTTTGGTCATCATAGTCATCTATGTGGATGACTTGATTGTTACAGGTGATAGTGATAGTGGGATTGCTGAAGTCAAGGGTTGTTTGAAGATGAAGTTTGAGATGAAGGATTTAGGTGAGCTAAGGTACTTCCTTGGCATTGAGGTGATCAGATGTGATGATGGTATATGGCTGTCCCAAAGACAGTATGGCTTGGATATGTTGTCCAAGTATGGTATGACTGCATGCAAACCACTTTCAGTCCCGTTGGAGCAGAATGTAAAGCTGAGTGCTGATGTTGGGGATGAGATAGAAGACCCTACTATGTTCAGGAGGATAGTGGGGAGTTTGATCTACATGACCATTACAAGGCCAGACTTGAGTTATGCTGTTGGTCTTGTGAGTCAGTTTATGCAAGTACCTAGAAAGCCACATTTGGATGCAGTCAGACGCATATTGAGATATGTGAAGTCCACATTACATTATGGACTTTTCTATGAGGCAGGTATAGATGTACAGGTATTTGGATACACAGATGCAGATTGGGCTGGTAGTATGTCTGATAGAAGATCTACCAGCGGATACATGTTCTCTCTTGGTAGTGCAGTAGTTGCATGGAGCAGCAAAAAGCAATCTACAGTTGCTTTGTCGAGTACAGAGGCTGAGTATAGAGGTGCTGCTGTTGCAACATGTGAGGTAGTATGGCTGCAAAAGCTATTGGCTGATTTGGATGTCCAGATGGAAGGTCCAGTTGTCATTTATTGTGACAACATGAGCAGTATACAGTTGGCTAGGAACCCTGTGTTCCATGCCAGGACAAAACATATTGAGGTACACTACCACTTTGTGAGAGAGAAGGTACTAGCAAGTGAGATTGACTTGGTGTATGTCAGCACACATGATCAGATAGCTGACATCTTCACGAAGGCATTGGGTACAGAGAAGCTTCAAAAGTTTCAAAGCTTACTTGGAGTTGCAGAGATGCAGTTGAGCTTGAGGGGGAGTGTTGAGATGACAAGCTCAACACATGCGGACATTGATGATGGACCGCGTGGTTAGATGGGTCCACACATCTACACTTAGCACGTCAGTGGTCATTATACATCTCACATGGCCATTGACTCATTACTTATTATATTCAGGTCGTTACACCTATTTACAGCTGGCATAGTTATAGCGCCAGTCGACTAGTGTAGTCGGTTATGCATTGTTTGACTTAGTAGGTCACTTTCCTTTTATGTTGTATCTTATCTATACTTTGTGTACATTGTAAAGTGTGTGGAAGAAGAAGAAGAAACCAGCAAGAAAACGTTTTGGCACCCATCTCTCTTCTTGTCTCTTGAGTGAGCTTCTCCTTGTGCATTCTGTGTGTGTTCGGCGCAGCATCTTGAGCAACCCCCTCCACCATGCGATTCTTGACATAAGTGTTGCATGCAAAGACAAAGGAAAGAAGAAAGTGTTGGATGGTAATGATGCATCTACTAGTCATTTGGGACTTGATGGAGATTCTAGTGGTTTAGAGAGTTTGGATGATGAGCTTGGTATTCCTTCAGTCAGGACAATAGGTGTACATAGAGCACATATTAATGTAAAGGCTCCATTGAGTGATCTAGTGGTACACAGGTCTAGCAGGGTCAGATACCTTGTTAAAAGATTTGGTTTTGAAGGTTATGTAGCTCACCATTATGCTTACATGGTGAATCTAGTTGAGGATGTTGAGCCCACTTGTTTTGAGGATGCACGGTTGGTCATGCTCACTGGGATGCAGCAATGGATGAGAAGATGGCTACATTAGAAGCCAATAAGACTTGGAATTTGGTACCCTTGCCTAAGGGTAAGAAAGCTACTGGCTGTAAGTGGGTCTACAAAGTCAAGCATAATGCAAATGGTTCCATTAGCAGCAGGTATAAGGCTAGGCTGGTTGTTGCAAAAGGCTATGCTTAAACATATGGCATAGATTATGAAGAGACATTCAGTCCAGTTGCTAGGATGGCAACTATTAGATGCGTGATTGCCTTGGTAGCAACCAAAGGTTGGAGTTTGCAGCAAATGGATGTCAAGACTGCCTTCTTGCATTGTGAATTGCAAGAAGAAGTGTACATGGAGAAGCGAATAGGTTATGAGGATTTAGAGCATCCCACATATGTGTGCAGGTTAAAGAAGGCACTCTATGGGCTCAAGCAAGTACCTAGAGCATGGTGACAAGATCGGAGAGTATCTTGTCAATATTGGATTTTGTATTTTTGATGTTGATCACTAACTTTATGTGAGAAGGGGAGATGCAGGTTTGATCATCATAGTCATTTATGTGGATGACTTG
>NW_028229889.1:0-23865 GCF_053477565.2 Lygodium microphyllum | reverse complement strand
AATTTGGCACGTCCCAGGACTGATTTCCAGCCATGAATTCTACTTGGAATCAGCAATCTACAATGATTTGGCATTGCCCTTCAGTCTCGTCAAGAGTCGGCATCCATCCGGCCATCCATTTCCATTCTACTCTTCCACGCACGAACGGGGGTTAAGAGGAGAGAGAAGGAGGAGAGAGAAAGACTGATTTTCTCTCTCTCTCTCTCTCTACAGTCCATCATTGCGGGAGCGAAGACTGGCGATGCGGAGCGTAGGATAGATGTAGAAGCCTGGCATGATCTCCATATGCCTTACATGGAGGCTGGCATCTCGATTATGGGGGGGGAGGGCGCGTTTTTTTCGGCGGCTGAAAAATAGCCGCCGCCCCCCCCTACATCACGTTTTTTGAAAGGGGGGGGGGGGTGCCAAAGGTCACCCCCCCTCTCTTACACCTTTTGGAATTTCCCAATTTGGACCCCCTTTTGGGCACCCCGGCCGGTTTCGGGCCATCTTCCGCGTACGGACTTTGATCGTCAGTCTGAAAATTTCTATGAACTCGTCTCGATATCCTGCACTAACCGGCAGCTCCACTGACTAGCACAGGCGCACGGAAAAATTATGAAAATTCTTGGAGTGTCGTACGGGCGCCTGTCAAGCACTTGATGCTTAAAATCGTCCTAGGTCGAGCTGCCGCCTTCGTGGTTGAGCATTTTCCCCCGCATTTCCACATTTTTCTCCTATTTTTAGGCACGTTCTGGGGCCTAAAATCCATCCTTCATTGGCGACCACGGGATAGGACGACTCAGTCCGTCGAACCCACGAACATATCTGCACATAAACAACCAAAGAAGCATCAAACTGATACAAAACAAATATATAATAAAACTCAGCACAATGCTCCCCTTACCCCTGGGCAGAACCAAGGCATAACATCCACAAGGAGTAGGCCTAGCATCATCTAATAGAAGATCCGAAGCGAGTCACTAACCAACTGCTCCAACACAGCCAAACTAAAAAAAACCTATCAAAGAGGTTGCCCTAAATGGGAGTCTGCACTACTTACCAACTAAAGACAACACACCTAGGAGCTCTTACAAGGCGAGGTCTCCTATAGCTTGATCAAGGAATATTTTCATTTAGTACATGTCTTCTTTTAGGGTTTTTATTGGATGAACAGACTTGGGCATGTAAAAAGGAGGGAGCTGAGCATAGTGACCCAAGGAGAACAAGGCATCGGCCTCAGGACCTGTCTCGACACCCAAGAACCTACCAAGCCCTCGCAAGGCGACACTTGATCCTTTTTTAACGCTCACTTTTATTTTCGCTCCAACCTTCCTTGTTTTGTCATTATATTTGACAAGAAGCCACCCCTAGGAAGACAAGGTATCGGCCCCGGGTCTGATTCGTCCCCAAGAACCTACCAGGCCTTCGCAAGGCAATGATCAACTGCTTATATATTTTCATTTCTTTTCTTTTCTTTGATAGGGGTTAGAACCCCTTTTTACACACCTTCGCATTTATATTCATCTTTTGAGATGTACAGAGTTTCTGGCATCATCATTGTTATCTTCTGTCAGGCTTCCCTAACTGCCTCACTACTAATAAGAACTCCTAGAACGGCTGCCTAGCAGGCTAGCAGAACAGGGCCACTAAGACTTCCTTCTAAAACAGGTCTTTCGATGTTGGACAATGTCTTTGCAGGAGGCAAGGACTACTCCGACCTCCCTCAAACATACTCAACCTAAACCTGGGACTTCATGCCTTGGTTTCCGGTCCCCATAAAAAATGTATCCCCTCGACAATTACAAATACACATATAACAGGAAAGAAAGGTACTCGTAAAGGAGAAATATCACTTGGATTGGCCGCAAGAAGCTTCCATCGCAGCAAAGGCTCCTCCAGGCTCCACAAAATTCCACGAACCACGAAATCTGTCCATCACAACACTTAAAACAAAAACCCGATTAAACACACCCACACTAGACAGGGAAATGGCCCTCTTGGCCTAATGAAATCAGACACTTCACTATAAAACTGAATTGGCCCTCTTGGCCTAATGAAATCAGACACTGACTACGCATAACATCCACCTGGAAATAACCATGATAGACATCAAAGCATACCATTCCCAGGGGAATAGGGCTTGTAGCCCTAAACTAGGTGCATTAGATTATGACCTATCCCTCCTGTGTATATCGCAAGAGGTGTTCGCATCACATGTCATCGAATCAGTCTGTGGGTCTGAGATAATAAAGGCAGATGAGTCTCGCTTACCCTTTGCATCACCCAAAGCAACCATCGTCTGCCAAAGAGGGCATGTTCAGAAAGCATACCCCACAAACGACCAGGTCCTGCCTCAGCATCAATAGATATATCGGGACAAGGACCACAATTAAAGAAGAGGTCTTCTTCATACGCAAAATTAGCCAATGAATCGGCAAACTGATTCCAATTCCGTGGAATCAGCTGAAAAGACACTCTATCGAATTCGTCTAGCAGGGCTATAGCAGTATGATGGTACATACAAAGGATGGGGTTTCGCACCATGTACGTCCCATTGAGTTGATTTAAAACCAACTGAGAGTCCCCTTTCACCAATAACTGACGGATACCACCCTTCTTTGCAATATTCAAACCCATAATTAGGGCTTTGTATTCTGCCATATTATTGGTAAAATTCACCCCGAGATAAGCAGCTAACTTCATGACAATGCGTCGACGGGGGTCTCGGATGACAACTCCTACACTTCCTTTTTTGCATGGACCCTTGGACGCCCCATCAAAGTACAAGGTATACGTCCATAAAGGGTTTACATATCCCGCCATCCGGAACTCTACTCGTAATTATGGTGATCGAAATTCAGCATATTCAACGGGTGGACTGTAGGCTCCATCCCTCCATTGTCATTGAATTCAACAGGGATGCTCGTCAAAATTTGTAGGCAGTGATGGCAGAAGACCTTGATCTCCCAAATAAATGTCCCACCTTCTTGCTCAATCACCTTGTATCCTTTGCTCCACCAAATGAGCTTTCCCTGATGATACCTCTGTTCCAAATATGGGTGTTCTAAATAAGGGATCAGACGACCCATCAACCTCTATCACGATTTCCTTGCAGATGTTTGATCGATCTCGCCTAGACCTGCAAGGCAGTCATAGCATTAGTGCAATCAAAAGTAATAAGGTTTAATCTTATTAAGATTAACCTTATTTTTAAATTCTATCCCCTCAAGGTCAACTAACAAAACTGTGGATTTATTCTTTCCTATTCTAACGATCCTATAGGGCCCATCCCATTTGGGCTCTAGCTTGCCTGGAAATAATTCACGTCGTGCGTCATAATACAGAACAAGATGTCCTTTCTTGAAGGTGTATTTCTTGGCTTTGAGGTCGTGTAGCTGCTTCATTCGGCGCTTCGCCACTTCTTGGTGCAATAAGCTCTGCAGCTTAAGCTCATCTAAATGTGCTAGTGTCGTCAAGCGCTCAAAAAGTGCGTCTTCATCGCTCAAAGAATGATTGATGGCAAACCGAATAGTCGGCATCTCAATTTCTAAAGGCAAGACACACTCCTCCCCATATACTAACTTGAACGGGGTATGGCCAATGGCTCGTTTGAAAGTCGTATTATAAGCCCACACTGCCACGTATAACTTTTTATCCCAATCCCGTTTCTTTTCCGACACAATTTTGGATAGGATGCCCACAAGCTGCTTGTTGGTGCTTTCAACTTGCCCATTGGCTTGCGGATTATATGGGGTTGTCTTGTTATGCTTGATTTGCCACAACTCTGTCAAACCTTTAATCACCTTATTCAGGAAATGGGTTCCGCGGTCTGACAAAGGTCCCCCTTCCATGGAAGGGTCCAAAACTTGCGTTCCTTTGTCGCCTTGTTTAGGGTTTCCATCGACAGGCTTATCCTTGTCAGCCTCTCTACCTTTTTGACCTCTTGTAAGGACAGCTCGCAGATTAGAGGTTTCAGCATCGTTAATGCGTACAGCCTCAATCAAACTGACCCCACTACCACTTGGTAGCTCCTCTACTGTAGTCTTTGGTCGTTGGAGTATTTGTTTAGGCCCATTTTCTGGCTGGGAATCATTTCCTTGGACACGATGATTAACAGGCCCCGGTTGCCAACTTCCTCGCTGGAGGGAACTGATCTTACTCCAGCAAGTAGCTGCTAAATGGCCAGATTTTCCACAGATGTCGCACTTAACATTCGGGCAATTCCTTGGATAGTGCTGCCCACCACACCATTTGCAACTAAACCTCGAAGGTGCACCCTCCTCTGGGTATCTACTTCCTATCAAATTTTGTTGTTTTTTAAGGAAGTTGACATCAACGGCTATTTGTCGATACTGCTCCGTAATCATGTCGGTATAATGCTTCATCATGTCCTTAACCTCGCCAAGAACATTGGAAGAACTCGACTCATAGCCTTGGTCATTACCATGTCGTTCAATCGGCCTAATAATTCGATTAGGCACAGGTTGTTGAGCCACATGCATGGTATTATAATTAACCACCTGGCCTCCACCATTTGGAGCCATTTGACTGCCCGTAGGCATCGACATGCTAGGGGGAGCTGGTAATAAAGGGACATTCTGCATCATGCTCCCTCTCCCATTAGGGTTAGCCATTGCTATCCCTTGGCCACTACTGCCATTGGCCATTGCCAGATTATTTCCCAATATTAAACCCATATTCGAATTGCCTCGAGAAGCATAGGCTGCTTGTAGTCGGGATTCCACCTCTTGTGCTCGTGTAATGGCAGTATCTATATCCCCCAAGGGGACACTACTCAACTGCAATTGGATATTAAAGTCCAAACCATGAAGGAAATATTGCAATTGGGCAGCTGCGGGGATAGGAATAGAGGTGTCCAACTTACGGAAAACCTCTTTTATCTTCTTCGCATAAGCACGAATATCCTCGTGTGGATCTTGGCGGGTCACGTTGAGTACATGAAACCAGTATTTCCCACCCCTTTCAGGGGCAAACTCCCTTCGAAAAGCTCCATAAAATGCATCAATGTTCAATATGGTTCCGGCTTCTAAACCATGATACCATATAGCGGCTCTTCCTTTGAGAGTCATGTTGAAGAACATCATTAAATGTCCTTCTTCTTGGATGCGACAGTTAAACATCAGCTTTTGAAACTCCCTAATGTGGAGTTCCGCATCTTCCTCAACTAGCCCATTAAAAATGGGTAGCGGGTAACCTAGAGCCGGCAAATCCGTCGTTCCTGCTGGAATTGCAATAGGCTGCGCCATGACGCGGATTGGATTTGTACTAAGAATAGGGGACGGTGGGGTTACACCTCCCGCAATTGATGTTGACTGGCTTATGGCAGGAAGGGGAGCACTAGAGCTTCCACCTTCTCCTAACTTGCTGCTTGTGGTCCTAAGACCACTAGATCCACTCCCTCGTAAGGGTTCAGCACCGCTATGCTTAGGGGAATATCTCCTAAAAATTTCAGCACGTCGCCTAGCTCTTTCGTCTCTTTCTTGCTTTTGGATTTCTGCTAGACGATGCTTATCAATAAATAACGGATCAATCTCAGTATCCTTTGGCATAAACTGCTAGTTGGTCCCTAAACAACTAGGATTCGAGAACCGCCACTTTTAAGCGGCTCTCGGCAGACACACCACTGATGGACGTAAAAACGGGCCGGCACTGGCTCATGCACTAGCCGGGCCTCGTCACTACGCACAAGGCAACCCCTCGGCCTCGCGGCCAGGAGCATCTATCGAAATCTCTGCCTTCCTAAACATTGCGTTTGTATACGTTGTAGTCCAACTGATCCTAACCCAATATTACTCCTCAGAGGGAGTCCCTTTCACATAGCTAAAAGGCTCGAATCACATACACATGGGGTTCCTCCTACGGCTAAATGCCGTCAACCCTCTGCGACTCTCCTACACCTTGGGGATTGGCCCCTCAATGCGTCGCTCAACATTTAGACATTTCGCACAAAAGTCGCTCAAGGTACCAAATAAGCGTGTCCAGGAATGTACCATTGTCCTTACTTCTCTTTCCCCTAGACCCCACGACTAGCCTACAGCATGGGTACCTCACTGCCTCTCATCGTAGGTTAGGTTCCAATAAATCAATTGCAATGCATGTCCAGGAGCTGATCACCGATACTTTTAAATTCTTTTCATGCTCTATGCATTTGGTGGATGCCTAGTGCTCAAACATTTAACAAAACAGCATTGTGCACAAGTGCAAAAACGTCCTTTTAATGGTTTCCAACTACCGATCGTGCTTCGTTGCATGGGCCTAGCACCGAGGTGATCCTTGTGCTACTAAGCTCTTAATTTTAATTATCATCCGTCCTAAATGCTATGCATAGAAATCAGCAACTTGCCCATCATTTCACACAGCATTTAGACATATTTCAACTCCTCTACCCTTCCCCGTTTAAATATTGCGTCGTTGGATGGATTTATAGGGTATTTTGACACCATTTTATGTATAAAAAGCGGGAAAACACACACTAGAACAAAAAGGTGGGGTTGAACTGAGGCAAATCCTCATGCTTCAGTCCCCACAAACATTCACAACCATTGCACTTATTTATCCTCATTTTTCGGAACCCAAAATGTATATTTTCCCCTATTTTTAGGGTTTTTCCACCATTTTCTTGTAAATTTTCCCATTTTCTTCCATTTTTAATTGCTAAAAATTAAGTTCAGTTTATGGGCTGTGGCCCTTAGTTCATTTCAGAAGAAAAAGAATTTTAGTAGGTGTGGATTAATTTATTGCATCATTTTTAGCCCAAAAACCCCTATTTTCCTTCATTTTTATGGTTTTTCGTGTCTCGGTTTTCTATTTTCTGCTATCCCACACATGTTTTTCTGATTTTTAAATGATGAACAGCCAGAGAACAGCTCAAAGCACGACATACTCAAAACTCAATCCATATGAACACATTTTTATCAACCAAATTTGCACCAAAAGGCCATTTTCTTTGAAAAAACAATTATTACCGTGTTTTGCGGGTTTTTCCATTAAATTTGGCACGTCCCAGGACTGATTTCCAGCCATGAATTCTACTTGGAATCAGCAATCTACAATGATTTGGCATTGCCCTTCAGTCTCGTCAAGAATCGGCATCCATCCGGCCATCCATTTCCATTCTACTCTTCCACGCACGAACGGGGGTTAAGAGGAGAGAGGAGGAGAGAGAAAGACTGATTTTCTCTCTCTCTCTACAGTCCATCATTGCGGGAGCGGAGACCGGCGATGCGGAGCGTAGGATAGATGTAGAAGCCTGGCATGATCTCTCATATGCCTTATATGGAGGCTGGCATCTCGATTATGGGGGGGGGCGCGTTTTTTTCGGCGGCTGAAATACAGCCGCCGCCCCCCCCCCCCCCCCCCCCCCCCCCCTACATCACGTTTTTTGAAAGGGGGGGGGGGGGGGGGGTGCCAAAGGTCACCCCCCCTCTCTTACACCTTTTGGAATTTCCCAATTTGGGCCCCCTTTTGGGCACCCCGGCCGGTTTCGTGCCATCTTCCGCGTACGGACTCCGATCGTCAGTCTGAAAATTTCTATGAACTCGTCTCGACATACCGCACTAACCGGCAGCTCCACTAACAGGGACAGGCACACGGAAAAATTATGAAAATTCTCGGAGTGTCGTACGGGCGCCTGTTAAGCACTTGACGCTTAAAATCGTCCTAGGTCGAGTTGTCGCCTTCGTGGTTGAGCATTTTCCCCCGCATTTCCACATTTTTCTCCTATTTTTAGGCACGTTCTGGGGCCTAAAATCCATCCTTCAATTAGCATCAAATATGAGGACTCCACCCTAGGAGATGTCTTGAGAGCACTCGCCTTTAGTATTTGTTTGTGCTTGTAAATCTAGATTCAATGTCTGTGTGAAAGGAAATGAATGACCCAAGCTCACAATAGGAAATTGAATAATGAATCAGGTTGAACTCAAGGAGGGCGGGCCAAGCCACCCCTAGCTGGCCGCCAACCCTACCCAAGGGGGTTCCAAATAACCGTGGCAAGAATGTGGACCGAACCCACCACGAGAGGTCTCTCCGTGGGTCAGTTTGAATGTAAGAGGAAACTTGGATGCCAGGGGGGCTCTGGATGTAAATTCCCTACTTTCAAGTCCTACTCAAACGATCGACGTGACTCAAGATAGATTCTTGAGGCCATGTTACTAGTGCCGAGGCAGATACTTAGAGGAAATAAGATGCATCCTTACGGATTGCGAAATCTGTCCTTTTTGGATGAAACTTGTATTTCAGTTAAGAGGATAATATAAGATTTACTTCCAAAGAACTTGCATGGATTGTTTTTGTGTTAGTGGCATAAGTTACACAAACCAACCTTGTTTCCGAAAGGGCTTAATTAAGGAAGTTGTTTTAAAATGTTCCACATAAATTGTGATAGGATCTAATTAGGAAACTAAAGAACGCCCATTGAGGGAAGCGGGTGGGCGGAGCCCCCGACGGGTCCGTCCTACGATAGGGTGGTCCCAGAAAGTTGGGAGGCTTCTCATAAGGTTCTATAGGCAAACAACCTTTAGGTAATATTAGATTAGAACTCGATTTATGCCATTTTAGGGAACCGGAATGGGACTATGCCTTATGGACAGAGAGGTTGAATGGTACATCCCTCTCATTTCCCATTCTCTTTGAACCGAGTGCGGCATGGATTTGGTTTGGCTTGGGTATCCCTGCGTAAAATAGGATATCCATGACTCGATGCTAGAATGCTGTTAGAAGACCTTAACCCCTAGGAACCCAGATTTTAGGTTGATCCTAGTGGGTTCATCTGCGAACGTTCCATTGCGAAGCGGACTCGGGGAAACTTAGGCGACAAACCTCGAAACATTCCATGGCAGTGTCGGGCAGCAATGCTTAGATTCATTTCGCGATAGACCACTTAAAACGTGCTTGGATAGCCGTTAGGCAGGCACTTTACATTCTAAGTTGGTAAATAGACCACCCTACAAAAATTTCAAGTATAAAAAAGAAAAAGTTGCCAAGAAGATTAAAGAACTATTGGACATGGGATTTACAGAGCCTAGTTCCTCACCCTTTGCATCCCCAAAACTCTTGATGAAGAAGAAAGATAGGTTATTTAGGATGTGTATTAACTATAGAGATATAAATAAGATCATAGTGAAGAACATGTATCCCATCCTAGGGTGAATGATTAACTTGATGAGCTAAAAGGAGAAATCTTAATGATAAAGAAGAAAGATAGGTTATTTAGGATGTGTATTGACTATAGAGATCTTAATAAGATCATAGTGAAAAACATGCATCCCATCCCGAGGGTGGATGATTTACTTGATGAGTTGAAAGGAGTAAAGTATTTCACCTAAAAAGATTTACGATCTAGCTATCATCAGATTCGTATGAGGCAAGGCGATGAAGTTAAGGGTGCTTTTAGAACAAATGATGGTCTCTATCATTTTTTTAAAAGAGTCACAAGTTAAATAATAAAGAGATGGCAATAAATATTTATAATCAAGAAATAGTGGCCATTCTTCATGTAATCAAGAAGTGGCATTGTTATTTATATGGCAGTCGATTTAGGGTGAAAAGTGATCATAGGATCCTCAAATACTTCATATCTCAATTGAACCTCACTTTAAAATAATGCAGATGGATCGTTACATTATAGAATTGTGACTTTGATATCACATATACCAAGGGAATGGATAACATAGTTGTTATTGATTCCTTTTCTAGGATGTGGGCATGTAAGGTTCCACAGAACTTCATAGTGATTGGAGAGGAGATCCAGGAAGCTTACCTTTTAGACATGAATTCAGCCCTATATTTCAAAAATAAAAACAAGGCATTATGGCTGAGAACTCTCAATTTTAGTTGAAAAATAGTCTCATATGGTATCATGGTAGGATTTTCAATCCACATACTTCCCTAATTACATAGAAAATTATCTAGGAGATATATTCCTTGCCTACATCTAGTCATTTTGGTGTCTTCAAGACCTATGACACGATTGCTAAAAGTTTCCATTGGAAAGGCCTTTGGAAGGATATTCAAACTTTTATATGTCTAGTTGTGTACCATGCCAGCAAAATAAGAATAACACCTTGAAGCCAAGAGGTTTATTGCACCCATTGCCTATCCTTAAAGGTGAATGGATGCATATTGCTTTGGATTTTTTCACTGGCTTACTTGTGTATAAGAAATGATGGAATAACATTTATGTGGTGGTGGATAGACTCACCAAGTTAGCCCACTTTATTCCCACAAAAGTTCAATATACAATGTCTTAAGTAGTTAGGAAATTCATGGTGCATGCCTTGAAGTTATATGGTTTACCGCAAGTTATAATGCATGACAAAGATTCCAAGTTTATGAGAAACTTTTGGCAAGTGGTATTTAGCTCCATGGGCACCAAATTAGCCCCTTCTATAGCCTACCATCCTCAAACAAATGGCTAGACAAAGAGGATAAATAAGTGGTTGGTGACTTAGTTGACAAGGTAACCCTTCCCATAGTCATTTTTAATGAAAAAATCACCTCATAGCAAGGAAGAATTGGATCAATACAAGCTCTCCTTCAACAATCTAAAGTAAATCTAAAGAAATCCCAAGCTCAAATGAAGCTTTATATTGATGAGATCTGGAAGAGTCTAGAGTTTCAAGAAGGGGTTTAGTGCTTTTAAAAGTGTCTAAGTCTCATTACAATACTCTCGAAGATGGTTCTAGCTCTAAATTGGCTCATAGATTTTATGGTCCCTACAAGATTTTGAAGACAGTGGGTGAATTGGCATATTGGTTGGCACTTTTCTCATCCACTAGGATTCACAATGTCTTCCATGTAAGCTAGTTGAAGCCTTTTATTGGATCTACTATGGATTATGTAGAGGAGCTTCCACTAATGGATGGGGAGGACACCATTCAATATGTGCTTGAGGAGGTCATTGGCCAATGGGACAAGAAGCTTAGATCAAGAATGATCAAAGAATATTTGATCAAATAACAAGAATCTTGGGGAGGATTACCCTTGGAAGAAGCTTCTTGGAGGCTAGGATTGATTATGGAGGAGTTCCCTTATCTCAAGGAAGCAATCTTGACTAAAGACTAGTCATTTATTGTAGACAACTCTCTATTTTAAATCATATTTAACTCTATTTTATGGATAGCAAAACACAATCTACATGTCCTGAAAGTATTCAAAAATAGCTTCATTTTGATGCCTAGAACACATTGATTGGAGCTTCCTATTAAAAGTTATTTCAAATTTAGTACAATAGGGTAATGCAATAGATATCATAATGTTCCATGTCTGCTACTTTCATTTGGCCAAAGGTTTATGATTAAGTTTTAGATTTTCTCATTCTCCACTAATGTACATACAATATACTTGATTGTAGCTCCTTTTTTCTTTCCAAATTCTTAGAATATTCATTGATTCATCCATTATAATGGTTGAAACAAATTAATACTCTATTTTACTTTGTCCAATACTTTGTAATAAGTTTCAATTTTATTTTTAGGGACAAAGACATTTGTATGGGGATATAATATAAGAGACTAGACATAATAATGTAAGGAAATACTAGCTGCATTAGTGGTTGGTATATAAGGTGTAAGAGACTTTTATTTTTGACCATTTAGTTAATACAAAGATCTCTTCATCTTACATCTCCTTTCTCTCATCTTCCATGGTTTCTTTCTATCTCTTCTTGTCCCATCTTATATCATATTTGATCAGAAAAGAAATGAGAGAGAGAGAGAGAGAGAGAGAGAGAGAGAGAGAGAGAGAGAGAGAGAGAGAGAGAGAGAGAGAGAGAGAGAGAGAGAGAGAGAGAGAGAGAGAGAGAGAGAGAGAGAGAGAGAGAGAGAGAGAGAGAGAGAGAGAGAGAGAGAGAGAGAGAGCTTTCAAAGATACATTTCTCCTTTTTATCATCCCATCACCCCTCAAAAGAGACCCCCATTTGTTTATACCAAACCTCTCTTTCTATGTGAGAGAGAGAGAGAGAGAGAGAGAGAGAGAGAGAGAGAGAGAGAGAGAGAGAGAGAGAGAGAGAGAGAGAGAGAGAGAGAGAGAGAGAGAGAGAGAGAGAGAGAGAGAGAGAGAGAGAGAGAGAGAGAGAGAACTGTATACAACTTTTTGAAATTCACATTCTTTCTTTTCATTATTATATCACCCTTTAAAAAAACCTCTGTTTATTTCATAAATACCAAACTTCTCCTCCTTGTGCCCCATAAGCTCGAGAACCTCTGGGTTGGTTTGGGATCCCCAAAGCTTGTATGTTTTTTTAATAGTATATGTACATTTGTGGGTGTTTTTAGAATATGCATACATTACATGCACATGTTTCAATATTTAAATATTATCTAATATGTCTAAAATAAAATTCTTCTCTTTTTCATAGTGTATGTACATTTGTGAGTATTTTTAAAGTATATAAATATTGCATGCATAGGTTCTTCGAGAGAGAGAGGTTACTAAAAATTATATAACTATATCATGTGGGTTCCCAAAAAGGGATTAAATTTTTCTCTTTTTCATACGATTTATACATATAAAAGAATCTTATGTAAAGGGGCATTCACACTGATTGAATTTTAAAAGGGTTTGTTTTATTCATGGAAAATTCACAAATAAGGGGTTTGTCAAATAGGTTTTGAATGCACATGATAGGGAGGATTTACACATAGTGAATCCCTCAAGTATATGTTTAACCATCAAAATATATAATCTCATCTCATCTTATATGTTCCATTAGAAAAGAATTTGAGAGAGAGAGAGAGAGAGAGAGAGAGAGAGAGAGAGAGAGAGAGAGAGAGAGAGAGAGAGAGAGAGAGAGAGAGAGAGAGAGAGAGAGAGAGAGAGAGAGAGAGAGAGAGAGAGAGAGAGAGAGAGAGAGAGAGAGAGAGAGAGAGAGAGAGAGAGAGAGAGAGAGATTTCAAAGACTCATCTTTCTCTTTTTCATCATCATATGATCCTTTTAAAAACCCCCTCTTTATTTCTTGAATACTAAACCTCTCCTCCTTGTGTCACACAGGCTTTGGAACCTTTTTGTTGGTCTAGGATCCCCAAAGCAAAGCTCTAAATTATATATAAAAGAATTTATTTCACTCATGTCTTTCTCTATGTATTTTTCAATCTATAATTTAAGGTATCTAGCTAATGAATACAACATCCATAGAAAAATAGTTTGTTAATACCTTGATTATAATTGATTGTATGCATATACCATGTATGTATGTGTGTGTGTGTGTGTGTGTGTGTGCGCGCGCATGCACGCACGCACACTTGGGAATACACTCATGGTTTTTTTTGGGGGGGGGGGGGGGCAGAGGGGTTCTCAATAAGATATGTAACTATCATTTTAGTTTAAAAGGAGTTTAATTATGAAGTTTCAAACATATATACTAGAAAAAGAGGGCAATCTTTAAAATTGAGGAAAAATTTTAGATTTATAAAGATAAACTATGCATTTTAGGAATGAGAAAATTCATTATAAATGCTTAAATGAAACATGCATGTGTGAAGATAAACATTTCATAACATTGGATTAGAAACCTAAGAAATACAATGACAATTAAACATTTCCAATTATTACATAAGAGATGCTTTCTTAACAACATGGATATGAGCAAATATATTGCCCTTGTAGGAGCCTCATAGCAAATTTGTAGCTCTTTTAAAGAGTGGGGCATCAAAAGGAAGAAACATGTGGGAAGAGTGTGCAATTCTAGTCATAAGCATTGCAAACCACCAGAATCTACACAAGCATTACAAACCATCATAATCTTGTGGGGAAATATAAGAGGAGCACATGAAAGAAGAGAACGTAAAAATTAGATGAACACTATAACAAAGAAGGCATATAGATGCACTTATAGATGATTTTTATGAACCCAATAAAACCTTATATATGCATCTATTTGCATGCTAATGTGTGTGTCTATGGACACGTGTCTACACACGCATCATGATGGTAATGTAGACATATTATAGGTAGTTGGAAATGTAAATGTTAAGATAGATACACTATTTTTTTACATTAAAATATAAGTACTTGCTAGCAGAAGAATTGTAGCTCAAAGAGAAGAAAAGAGCTACCTACATTAATTTATGTGTATGTTGTTTTGTCATCATCACTTTTATTTTGGCCTGAGGAGAGGGGAGGGAGGAGAGACAGATGTCCAACTTATTTAAGGCTATATTTTCTTATGCCTATAAATGTGTGACAACATGTTTTAGGAGTGTTTGGTTATATTCCTTTATAGTCAGGTGCCCGATGAGTATCATTCAACTATTTATTATTGTGACCAATTGTTATTCATTATTGACAATGTTAGTCCTAAAAGTGATATATTTAAATTGATTCTCACACTAGCACAACTTGATTTATATGTAAAGGCAAATCATGAATATGTTTGCATAGTCAATTTGAGTATATAGTTTTTTCTCCACTATTTTATGCACATTTATATTAATCACACAATTATGACTATTTATCTTCGAGGTGCACCCATAGATGAATTTTTTATTTTGGAGATGCACTAATGACTATTTTAATGGTGCCAATGGTCCTTTATTTTATGAAGCATCTATTAGTGGATTATTAGTTATTTTATGTTTTGTGTGAAGGCTTAAAACCTTAGCTTGATATGAAAAAGCAAGTTTACTTTCTATTTTTGCAAGGGAAATTATTGGACACAAGCTTTTTAAATCAAGCAAATATATGCATTAAGGAGAGACCTCTCAATGCCAAGGAGATTGTACCCTATATATATCATGCTCTTGCTTTTTGAGTCTTTTTTAAAGTCTATTTTGTGTTGAGAGAGAGTGGTGAGAAAAATACTAAGTTGATAGTTTCAATTATTACAACTCATAATACATGTGGTATTAGAGATCGGTTATGTTTAGAGGGATTTTAGTCACATAGCATGTTCTGCGAAGGCAAACGGTCTAGAATCATTAAAGTTTATGCTTGAAATTGTCATGATCAATCATCACCATCCTGTCAAATCATACCAAAGAACCTTTGGAGCCATAGTCTCATGGCTAATTTTCCCTTGCTCTCATCTTCTACTTCATCCTTATGATGACAATTTTGGTGGCTACTCTCTAAGCACCAATTTTTACAAAGAAGGCTTAGGTGTAGAAGTTAAGTTCAATAGATATTAAAATATTTTCATTAATCTTGGATTAAGCAAGGAAGCCATTTATGCTAGGCAAAGTTCATATAGAGAGGATCTAAATGTTAATTATATTTTTGATAACTATTTTAAAATCTAATCAAACACTATATTTAGATACTATATATGATGGAATTGCAAAGAGAATGGAGAGAGAGAGAGAGAGAGAGAGAGAGAGAGAGAGAGAGAGAGAGAGAGAGAGAGAGAGAGAGAGAGAGAGGACTATATTTGTGGTGCCTCTAAATAGCTCTCTTGTGAGCAACATCTTATTGCCTTATCACTTAACACATAAATTATGAGTGTGCATATGTATAGTTAGGGCTAGTGATTGAGATGGGTGACCAGCCACATTAGCCTTTGCCCTAACAACCTCCCATTAGAGGCCAATGTGCTTTTAAGGGAGAGTATAAAAGAATGTGTGAGGAAAATGCCTATCAATTCCCTATAGTGTACAAACTTTTCAGAGGGCAGACTCTTGGTGACAAAGTTTGATAGTGCTATCATTAGCATGAATTTTGATAAGCCCAATGCACTTATCCTTAAGCACCTAGCAAATGAAGTGATACTACACTTCTACTTGGTTTATTTGCTCTTATGGCTCTTGATTTTTTCCTCTTAGGTGCCATGGTGGATGCATAGCTTTGATGGGCTTCAATAGACTTGATGAATTCCCACTTGAATGGCAAAAAATCTTCCTCCTCTCTATCTTTCTCTCTCTTATCTCTCTACCTCTCTCATCTCTTGTCTTCTCTCTCTATCTCTTAAATTCTTTTTGTCTCTCTTATCTTCTATCTCTCTACCTCTCTCTTCTCTTCTCTTCTCTCTCTCTACCTCTTATCTATATCTTATTTTCTCCCTCTCTACCTCTTATTTATCTCTTATCTTCTCTCTCTATATCATTCTCTTCCTAGGTGGCAAAGATTAGGCGGCAACATCTCACTCATAGCATAAGGTAAGTTAATCAAAATTTTAAAGTGTTTGATTTTTTTTTCTCCTTTAAAAATTTTAACCCCCCTTACTACCCTTAGTTCATGTGTGTAGGGGTAGGGGACGAAAGATTTTAAGGGTGTGAGAATTCTTTTAGTCAATGGGGCTTCAAGATATTAGTTTGTGGCTTTCAAAGAGGATAAAATCCAAAGCATACGCATGTGAGGACAAGAGAGCTTGAGATTTATAGATCTTGATATACATGGTGCAAGAGAGAAACCCAATTTGGAATATGAGACATTACATCTACAAAATCCCCCCTATGAGATAAGGAAATATAGGCCTCCTCCACTAGTCGCACATAGATACCATGACAATGATCTTGTATTTATAAGATGGCTAAAGATTTGTCCACACATGCTAAAAAGCCCACATTGTTGATTACTTTGTGCAATGGACTCCACATTTAAGAGCTTTGCCATACCATTTGCTATTATAGATTTAGGGTTGGTTGACACTGACATGCTGATGATTGCTTCTCAATGGTACCATAGATGGGAGAAACAAGAGCATCTCTTTCTCAAAAGTTTTACAATCCTAGACCAACTAGCTCATAAAGTACCTCAAATGCAATTAGACACATGTCAATTCCTTCCTTCTTATCTACCAACTACAATCCTCAAAGACTCATGCATAATCGACAACTTACGACAACTCTGTAGCTCGACCACTCGCTTCCACAAATGGTAAACATTTCAACATGAGGCTGCCACACTAGGAACCAAAGTGGTCACTCTTTGTGTTCTCAAGTCTCCATTGCTTTTGTGTGTGTGTGTGTGTGTGTGTGTGTGTGTGTGTGTGTGTGTGTGTTCTTGAGTGCTTCACCTCTCTCCCCTCTTATCTATTTTCATGGTATCAGAGCTATCCCATGGCTGTGTCCCATGACTACACTAAGCTGCTTGATTGAAGGCTGAGGTGAAGGTGTTGGAGCATGAAAGTAAGCAAGCAAGCAACGAGTAAGAAGCTCTTCCACTTTGCTCAATTTGTCTTATATTATAGCCACATGAGGCTCCTAAGGCTGGCAGGGTTGTAGTCTCTGATTGCATCTAAGGCCATTTCGGCCTCCGTTCTAGTCTTGCAAGTGGTCCTAATAATAGTTTTTGGGGATATTGCAATTTTCGTCATTTATAGATGCACATGTTACAAATTTCAAACCTGTAAGGTTTCAAGTATTGTCTAGGTTACAAACACAAAAGACATTTGCATACAGATTGTAGATTACTGTTATTGTTGTGCAGTTAGTGAAAAAGGATGTGTGCTTAGTTGTGGTGCACCTGGTATTAGTTTTCTTACACATTGCAAGTTTTGGAAAGGTTTTCCGTTTTGTCAAAAAGTATGACAACTTCAACCAGATTGTTAGTGAGAAACTTGATTAAAAAATTATATTGCATAAAAGTTCAAGATGACAAATTTCTTGAAGGGCAAAAGTGTTTGGAATTACATTGAAGGAGACATGGCAGTAGTACTTGAAGTTCTTGCATGAAATGCTATTGCAGAATAGTTAAAGGCTAAGAAATATTAGGAGTAAATACAGAATAAAGTTATGTATTGGCTATTTGTCAATGTCAGGGATAGTGTGATGGACTATTTGTAAGAATCTAAAATCCTTACTATTGCATGGAAGAATTTGGCAAGACTATTCGAAGTAGAGGAGGAAAGTCTCAAGAAAGGGGGAGCTAAAGAGAACAAGTTCAGATTCTAATAGTAGGCAACAAAAGTTTGGTGATAATAGAGAATGTTGGCATTGTGGTAAAAAAAGTGTCACACTTCTAAAAATTACTTCAAAAAGAATATTAGAATTAGAAAGAGAAAAAAACAGCAAGGTAACTATGCATCCAGTAAGTAGAAACAATGATGATAGAAGTGAAAATTGTTTGTTATGCAACACTTTATGAATGCTATGACTGTTGATGTTTCATCAAAGAATGATGTATGGTATGTAGATTTAGGTCCCTCTAACCACATGAATTCTCATGGAGAGTGGTTTAGAAAGATGCACAATCTAGTGTCTTCAAGCTATGTGGAGATAGGGGATGATATAGCTCATCCCATTACTCATGTTGAAAATGTTCCTTTGAGTATACATGATGGCAAAAATTAGTACTTGGCTAATGTGCTACATGTACCAAATATCACAAAAAACTTTGTTTTTGATGCTTCTATGTTTGCACAAGGTTCATGTGTTGTAGTTGGTATTGAAATTTGGCATAAGAGAATTAGTCATGTGAATGTGTAGTGGCTGAAAGACATGCAGTCAAAAAAAATTGTGGATGGCTTGCCTAAGAGAGTTGATGGGATGCACAAAGTATGTGATTCATGTCAACTTAGAAAGGAAAAAAGGCACACACTTCCACATGAAAAACATGTATGCAAGAAGCCACTTGAATTGATACATTCTGATATGTGGGGTCCTACAAAGACTGCAACTTTGAGTGGTTGTAGATATCATATTTCCTTCATTGATGATCATACTAGCAAAGTATGGGTTTACTTTATGCGTAAAAAAAAGTGAGGTGTTCACTCACTTTAAAAGCCTTAAGCATTTGGTTGAGAAGGAGACAAGGTTGCATGCTAAATGCTTAAAATCAGATGGAGGGAGATAATATTTTTCCAACGAGTTTTCTGATTTTTTGCATATACTCGGAGGCAGTATACATATAAATATACTCCAGAGCGAAATGGAGTTGCCGAGTAAAAAACCCAGGAATATTATAGAGATGGTTCATACCTGGATGTTAGAAAGAAAGTTACCTCATTACTATTGGGATGAAGCAGTTGCTACTGCTATATACTTTATGAACATGACACCCACTGTTACTGTACATGGTATGATACCTAAAGAGAAGTCTATAAACAGAAAGCCAAATCTATCCCATCTAAAAGTATTTGGATGTATTGCTTATGTGCATATTCTTGATGAGTTGCACAATAAATTGGATCCCAAAGTAGAAAAATGTGTATTTTTTGGATATTCTCTTGAGTAGAAGGGATATATATGTTATAATCTTGATACACGTGAGGTGAGAGTTAGCAGGGATGTTGTTTTTTATGAAATGAGTAGTTGGTAGAGTAAAGTGCAGAATGCAATTGGGGTTGATGAGCATGAGAGTGTGGCTATGCAGAAAATAGGTAAGCAATCATATACATTGAGTGGACTACAAGAGTCTCCTAGTCATGGTTCTATTGATAGACCTTGAAGTGACAGATTGAGATCACATGTTACTTCACCAAGTACATCACAGATGTGAAGAAAAGGTAAAGAGGAAGTTGGGAACTCACCTATTATGACAGATATATAATTAGGTTTGTCTCATATTGATGCTGATCCAGATGGCTTTGAGTAGAGCTTGGATAAGGAGTTTGGGATTCCATCTACGTGAAATACATTGTGGACTTTCACATGATCAGGAAGTTGCAGTTTTTATACGCCTAGGCATTTGAGAACCTTGTATGGTCCACAATACGTTGGACTCAACTTTTTGAACTTTCCCAATGATAGAGAACTCTTCTTTGGGCATACACGGATGAAAACCATGTCTCCCTCTTGGAAGATGCGCTCTTGCCGTCCTAGATCACCATAAGCTTTCTGGCGATCTTTGACAGCTTGGATGTCTTGTCTGATAGTTTTGACTTGATCGTCCATGTCTTCTAGCATTTTTTTAGAAGCCTCAACCTTTAGGGTTGGATCAAAGAAATTCAATGGCATCATTAAACAATCTTGTCTATACAATGCTTGAAATGGAGTTATTTGAATACTCTGGTGATATGATGCATTGTAGGAAAATTCTACTAAGGGCAAATACTGTATCCACTTTGTCAGTCCTTTGGAATAGTAGCTCTCAGTATATTTTCAATGACCTGATTAACTTGCTTTGTTTGACCATCAGTTTGGGGATGGTAAGCTGTGCTAAAGCAAAGTTGGGTTCCAATTGCTTCAAATAGGTTTTTCTAGAAATGTGATGTAAACAGAGAGTCGCGGTCTCACTAACGATCTGTTTAGGCAATCCATGAAGCCTTAAGATTTCTTTCACAAAAAATCGTGCAATATCTGAAGCTTTGTAGTTGGTCTTGACTAGGATAAGATGAGTGACCTTTGTCAGCATATCCACAATCACCATGGTTGAATTATACCTTCCTTGAACAAAAGGTAAGCCAACTATGAAATCCATACTGATGAACTCCCATTTCATCTGTGGAATGTCAAGTGGCTAGAGCTTACCTGGCATTTTGACACACTCAGCTTTCACCCGCTGGCAACTTAGGCATTCAATAACATATCTGAGTACATCATGCTTCAATTTTTCCAAGTAGTAACTTTTCCTAATTGCATTAAGAGTTTTTGCATAGCCACGGTGTCTTGAGAACGGGGAGTCATGGGCTTCCCATAATATCTTCTTTTTTTAGCACTTGACTAAGGGGAATGCACAGCCTTGTCCTAGAATAGACAAGTCCATCATCCACAGTGAAATTTTGATATTTGACTCTGAGCTTAGGATCAATGTCCTTAACTAGGATTTCTCTAAGCATTAAATGATACTTGGGATCCTTGTCTGCTTCTTCTTTGGCTAGCTCAATGTCTAGATTGCTAGGCGTCGATGTCATGGTAGCTAAAGTTTCTCCTTTAGATAGCTCTTTCATGATAAGTGCATTCAAAAAAGCTTTATAACTTAATGCATTAGCAATCACATTCTCTTTCCCAGGTCTAAACTTGATTTCAAAATCAAATTCTTGCAAGACTTCAATCCACTGGCACTGCCTCATATTGAGGTTTGGTTGAGTAAAGATCCATTTGAGACTTTTGTCGTCAGTGACCAAAGTAAACTTGCTTCCAAGCAGATAGTGTCGCCACAATTTGAGAGCATGGATCACAGCTAACATATCGAGATCATGGGTGGCGTAATTCCTCTCATGGATTTTCAGTTTCCTTGAGGAATAGGCTATTGGATGACCTTGCTACTTAAGCACACAACCTAGTGCAAGAGAACTTGCGTCTGTTACGACTTCAAACTCTTGACTTAGGTTAGGTAGCTTTAAGATGGGTGTTGTTACCAAATTTTTCTTGAGCTTCTCCAAATTGGTTTACTCAATGGGCGTCCACACAATAGCAGTTTGTTTTTTCAGCAAATCAATGAGAGATGTAGCTATTAGGGCATAAATTTTTATGAAAATTATATACCATTCAGTCAGTCCTAAGAAGTTCTCACTTTCTTAACTGTCATTGGAGGTTTCCACTCTTGAACATCTCTAACTTTGGTTGGATCTATAGAGATTCCTTCAGCAAATACTATGAATCTGAGATATTCCATCTGTCTTTTGAAAAAGACACACTTCTTTTTCTTCACATAGAGCTTTTGCGTCCTTGTGGTGTCCAGCACAATGCGCAATTGCAGCTCATGGTCTTCGTCTCTCTTGGAGTATGTTAGGATGTCATCAGAGAAGACTAGGACAAACTCATAAAGATAAGGTCGAAAAATGTATTGCATTAATCTATTAAATGTAGCAGGGGCATTAGTTAGACCAAAAGACATTACAAGAAATTTAAAATGACCATATTTGGCATTGAAGGCATTTTTGGGGATATTTTCTTTCTTGATCCTTATTTGGTAGTAACCAGATCGGAGATCAATCTTGGAAAAGATTCTCGCCCCTTGCAGCCTATCAAGTAGCTCGTCTATTCTTGGGATTGTATATTTATTCTTGATTGTTACCTGGTTTAGACCTCGGTAATCAATGCAAAGGTGGAGAGTTCCGTCCCTTTTCTTTTGAAACAGTACTGGGGCTCCCCATGGCAAATTATTGGGTCTAATGTATCCTTGATCTAGTAACTGCTTGAGTTGCTCTTTCAGCTCAATTGCTTCATGGATAGACATTTTATATGGATTCTTAGCAATTGGGGCGGCTCCTGGTTCAAGTTTGATCTCGTGATCGACTTCTCTTCGAGGTGGTAATTTAGTCAGCTCTTCTGGGAAGATGTCATCATATTCCTTCAGCCAATATGGGTCTCCCTCGTCTTGTTTATTATGCTCAACCTTATTTAATTTTATGAGATATACTTGTAATCCTTTTCTTAACCCTTTTGTTATGCGAGATGATTTGGCTAGTTGAACCTTGGGTTTTCTTGCCTCATCTTGGGTCATCACTGTTTTCCCCTTTAGGTTTTGAAAAGTCACCTAGCCTTTTCTGCATTGAATATGTGTGTCATTGGGGATTAACAATTCCATACCCAATAGACATTCGTAGGCCCCTAAATTCATGATCCTAAATCCCATTTCAGAGAGATTGCTTCCCAGTCTAAATGTCACTTTGCAAGTTTGCTGAGTAGACATGATTTCTTTTCCATTAGCAAGTTCCACAAGTAACCTAGATGTAGGTATTGTGTCTATACCTAATTTCTTGGCATACTTTGGTGACATGAAAGAGTGTGTGCTTCCACAATTAATCAGGATTTTAAAGGACTTACCCTCATATTTTGATGGTGTTTGAATCACTGAAAATTGGCAATTTGGGCCTTTCTTATGGAGGGTGGCGTAAATTGATGCCCTCTCCATATTGGCTTGCATAGTTGGGTTTCCCTCTTCTTTAAGATCTTTAAGAATTATAGCAGATGCTTTTTCTTTTGCAATTAAAGCTTGGTTCTAACCTCTGCACTATCCTTGGCGAGGAATTTGGCCAAGCTTTGGGCATTGTCTTTTAAAGTGACCTGGCTCATTACAGTGGAAACACCTAGGTACTCTTGAATTACTTCCCGTAGGTATAAAGTTCTTGACTACATTCTTTTGGCCCTCTTTCCTTGACCAAGTAGACGTTGACCTTGGGCTCGCTTAACATAGCCCCGTGAAGTCCCTTTGTTTTGATTCTAGAGCTTATTATTCCTTGGATTTGATTGAATCTCCTGAATAAGAGGTGCTGCGCGAATCAAAGCATCTTGTAGATCTGTTGGGCACAGAGATTTAAGACGTGTGTTTAGAGGAGCATTCAATCAGTGACAAAACTTAGACACGTGCTGAGCAATATTGATGGAAGGCGCATATTTAAGCAGTGAGATAAACTTTGAGTAATATGCCTCTAGGCTCATTCCCAGCTATCTTAAGTTAAAGAACTCATTCATTTTTAGCGTGCGATAAGCTGGTGGAAAATATCGACCACGCAAAGCTTCTTTCAACTTTTCCCAAGTGATAGCTATCTCACCAAGTCCTTGGTCTTTGCAGCACTGTTTTCACCACAAGCGTGCCTCACCGGTCAATTTCAACTTGGCGATCATAGCCTGATTAGCAGGGTCAGTTCCCACAGCAGTAAAGTAGTCCTCCATGGTCTCAATCCAAATCTCTGCCTCGGTTTCAACGTCTTTGCTCTTGCCATTGAATTTCGATGGCTTAACTTGCTTAAGGAGATACTTCTTCTCCTGAATTTCAGTTGGACTAGCGATAGTTGTATTACCCTGGGTTATCATAAGTTTCACAAATTAGTTTAGTGCTTTAAACTTTTTAGCTTCATTTCCACATTAGCATATCTTACTAGTTTTGTAAAACAATGATGGGCCAAAGAGCACAATATTTTTACAAAATCTAGTCGATGTTATCTTTTATAATCATTAGCCATTTGTTATGATTTTTACAAGTAAGGAATATTTACAAATGGTAGATGTTTACAAACAGATATACATCAGCATCGATAAGATAGGCTACATGCTATGTACAATTTCCAAAATAGGATATCATTATATCTTTCTTTTTCAAGGATG
>NW_028229887.1:0-51574 GCF_053477565.2 Lygodium microphyllum | reverse complement strand
GGAGACTTGTGCACTTGAGATTGGGATCGAGAAGTGAGGAATTGATATCCTGATGACATGTCATAGTTAATCCAAAACTCATATAGCTAGGATGCATTAGAGAAGGAAATTAGATTAGTTAGGAATCGTTTCAAAAGTCATTTACTATTTGACTAGATTGGACTAGGTAAAAGGTTCAGATTCAAGAAAAATATTTTTAAAAAGCAAAATGAAAATTATAATTCATTGATCCATTGTAATAGAGATTATAGGTGTGCCAATCGATGACTGTTATAGTATATTGGTTATGCACAACAATTATTCTCTATGTTTTGGACACCATTGTGTGTGATGGTAAATGAATTTGATTGGTTTGTGCAAAGAAAAGAGAATGGAGTAACTCTCTAGATAGTCCCTATGAGTTGCACTCACAAATCTAGTGCAACTCACTCGAAGGTTAAGATTACTCAAGGGGAGAGAGGAGACATAGGAATCAGAGGTTTCAAGTGAATTTTCAAAAATAGCTAGGGAGATCTCTCTCAACTTAAGCATTCAAGAGTCTAAATGTGCATTGAGCCAAACAAGAAAATGTAAAAAATTGTCATAGATTTTGTGAGAGGGAATGTAATAAAATTTGGGGCAGTCCATTAAAGCACCACTCAAGTCAGAGAGAAAAAAGAGACTTGATGGCCATTAAAGATGGATTCACTTAAGGCTCTTGTGAAGGATAGGGCCACTTGGATTTTAACTCTAATGTAGGCAACTCAGATCACCACTTAAAGGATTAGACACTTGAATTTCACTCTAATGTAGGCCACTCAAATCACCACTTGAAGGCTTAGATACTCGAAATTCACTCTAATGTAGGCCACTCGAATCACCACTTGAAGGCTTAGATACTTGGATGCTATTAGGGCTCTTCACATTTGATGGTAAATTTAAGAAAGAAAGGATTTCACACTTGAGGGTTAGAATAGGAAGAACAAGAGTTATTAATTAAATTTCTCATGATAGTAAACAAAGACGAAGAAGAAGCCAAGATAGAAAGAGAGAAGGAAAAAACAAAGGAGGCGTGAGCATGGACGGATACATAGACCAATCTAGAAAGAGAGAGGTTGACAATGGATCCCACCCAAACCCGAGGCTCCATCCCTTTCTCTGCATCAAAGGTAAGTCCAATGAAGTTGAAGTTGATGTAGTGCTCAAGAAAAACCATATTTTCAACCAATCAGAATACTTACCACTAAGAATTCTAGCTAGGATTTTAAAATGTCAACCAGTTTTAAAAGCTATTGAACATTTTGTCCTAATTTTTTAATGGCAAAAGAACATGAATGCTATTTTTAAAAAATTTGAACTTAATAAACAAAAAATGTCTCCAAAATATGGCTAAAAACATGTTAATTAATAAAAAAATCTCAAAATGTTGCTTAATGTACCAATTACATCTCTTCTTGAATAGAAAATATAATTTCTTGTCTTGAGCATAACCTAGAAGTACAAAGTGTTGCCAAGTTATCTATATTTCCTTCACACTAAGAAATAAGAAGTGATCTAAAAATGCTTTGATTTTTTATATCAAAGCTCAAAAGCATGCCTCAACTATGGAGTATACAATCTGCAACCTTGCAAAATATATGCATAAAGAGATAAAATAAAAGCAATAAGCCTTTATCATAAAAGTAGCATATTGTTTAAGGTAATGTTAGAATACCTCATACTTTCTCCATAAATGGGACAACTTATTTTGGCTCCATTTTTCCAATTTAGTTGTAGAGCATCATCAAATACAAACTCTTGAAGTGGTGGACTCTCAATGTGTACGTGCATTAATGCATCAACCATTTTTGTATTCAGGCAAATCAAACTTTGTGCACTAAATCCCCATTCACATGCAATAGTACTTGAGCATAGGAGCATAGAAATATGGGCCAACTTTAATAGCATTGGATACTTCTCTTGAGTAATAGAAATTCTACCAATCGCAACCTAGGTATCCTTTTGACTACACCCTTTCCATCAAATGACTCTTATGCTTTGAAGTATTGATACTCCCTTTTAGTTGCAATTATGTCAATCATAGAATCAAGTAGCTCACCGCTCTCTAATTTCCTTTGTTTCCCATAGAATTTGGCAAGTGTATCAATCTCTTTGAATCTATAATTATCATTTCCAAACCAATAGGAAATGTGCATGGTGCCAATGCTTTGATGCATGAGGTAATACCTCAATTAGGAAAACACTCCATCAAATTCTCAATCACATACTTTATGACAATTTTTTGGAAAGCAATTGATCTTTCCATATCCAATCATTCCAAATCCCATTGAACAACCATTGATTTGTACACTTGCCACACATTGAAGCACATAGTGTAACAAGTGGTCCATAATCAAGAATGATATGATAACCCATATCATCAATGGTTCTTGCATTCACATCAAAGATGGGTGGCTCCACAAGTTATGATTTCATAAGTATGACCTTTGTCTCAATGAGACTCCCAACTATACTTACACCTACAAGTTCACTTTGAAACATCCTACTCAAGTAGGCAAGCTTGTCCAACACATCACCTATAAAATGAAGATTGCAAAAAAATTTTAAAGATTTGACTTTTTGAAACAAAGGAGCATTGTATTCACTGAAAAACACTAGTAGAGGATCAAATGATTTGCAAACTTTGTGCACAACAGTTGCATGACTCAATTGTCTTTCTTCACGGACTATGAATGCAACTCATATGAAGAATAGAACATCCAAATTCAGCCTCGAATGCCTCAAGCAACTTGCTCTTAGAACTTTTGTTAAATGGTCCTACAATATCACTCACAATACTATCAATGCTCTGTGCACAAGGAGATTTCTTTACTGCATTTGCAAGGCATAAACTAGCTCTATGTGCCACACAATGAATGGAGGTCATATATGGATTCAATCTTTTGTACATGGTGGTCCATCCATTCACATTTCCTACCATAGTTGCTGCACTATCTATTCCCAAGCATACCATTTTTAAAACTACTTTAAGAAATACATGGATGACTCAAATAAACGTGAAGATTTGCCATCCAAATCTTTAACAAGTCCAAGAATACAATGATATGCTCATAATCCTCAATAAGCATGGCATAAACCACCATATGGTGTGTTAACTTGATGCTTGTGGACTCGTTCATCATCAAGCTAAAATACTGAGATGCTCTTAGTCGACTGACAATCTATTGTAAGAATGTCTCTCTAATATATTAGACAAATGTAGCACAAGCTTTTATCATTGTGGTGCATGTTCCTAGCAAGATTTGGACACTCGCATGTCTCAAAGAGAGCAAGGGTCCTTGGAAATCATGAAAATGCATGATCCTCTTTTGCACTATAATACAAAATCCTAAAAAGACTTGTCATTGTATCCTCTATAATACCCTTATACTTTTGAATTCCCTTATCAACACAATTCTTCTTCGCTCCACAAAGATATTTTGCATCTTCGTCAGCTCCAATATAGGAGTGCTCAATCAAAGCACTATGATGTATATTTTTCAAACCATGTTTTCCAAAATCACTTTTGCAATTCTTGTCCTATTTACAACCTTTGCAAAACATGTTTGGTGTTGCATCATCAAAGTACACCCACTCAAGGTTGCATGACCATCCAACATTCAAGGCCCTTCGATGTGAATGCCTTTTTGTCCATTTTTAAGGTCATCATCCCTAGCCTAATTATAAGAAGATATTTGACTAGTATCCTTTGGAGATAGCTCTCTTTGTATTCTCTTTTTTTAACCTTTTTTGAAGGCTCTTATTGTTGTGTGATACATGTCATTACGAAGAGGGTTCTTTGTGACATTGTCTAAGTTGCATTCACAAATAATAACTATAAGAAAGAGTACTTGATATATCGAATGGTAGCAATAACACAATCTAATATGATTGTAATCATTAGCAATATCAATTGTATATTTGTATTACAAGCTCATTGTTTATGTTGCATGCATTGAACAATGATCAATGTGTTGACCTATGACTATTAAAAATCCATAGTACTAAGTAATTTGAGCATAGAGTTTGATGCACATGGCTTGATCTTATTCCTTATGCTTGATGACCAATATTAGCTTGTGCAAGGAATGGTATGCTCTCAATGTGATTAGTGTGACACTCTCCGAGGTCAATTACTCCCTAGATGCATGCTTTCAATTTTCAAATGAAACAAAGGGCTCTAACCATGTGTCATGGATGAAAAAACCCATGTATCCAAACTACATAATAAATTGTGGAAGAATACATGCTAGTCATCATAATATTGTCTTTATAACATTGAGTTTAATACAATCTTTAATCGCTTCTTTGATACCAAGCAATCATGCAACATCATTGCAAATAGAAGCCTCACATATGCTGAACCAATACACTGCAAGGTTCATAATATGAATTGCACATGTCATGTTATTATAATATCTTCCCTCCTTAATCTTCCCTTATTTTGACAAATGTATAGTACCTACAAGGCTCGAGGTTAGCTATTGAGTCAAGATATGAGAACTGAGACGGCGGCCAACTGGTACGCTTCGGTCTTCCCTAAGCAAACACAGCTAGGGTCCAGACTTGAGTTTGATGTCGCTCCAAAGTCCACAAGTCACTCACTGCAACCAACATGACAGTGGACACTTGACACAGTACGTCACACTACAAACCAGCATGACATGTGGCATTCGACAATATTGCGTGACTGCCAAGAGGTGGTGGAGCCACAGTGCACTAGTGGCTGGTTGGAGAGTGGAGTGATGAGGCAGGAAGCTGGTTGCAAGAGTCCTGGCCGAGGGCCAAAGGCTAAGTGCACTAGAGCAATATATTGACTCTGATCGAGGCTAATTAAGGTAATCGTGCTGGGCTTGGAGGGTGGCGCAGCGTGCCGCTGCAATATATTGATGGTTGAAACTTGGTGCCTTCGTGAGCATTATATGCTATAGACTAAGGAGTCAGGTATCTGCATGATTGCGCGGCTGCTATTGCTTTGGCATTGGGGGTGGGTGCCAAGTAGCACGCTGCCGCACTGAGCAGTCAGGGGACTTTGAAGGGCCTCGAGGCACAGGCGTGTATTATAGACAGGTCGCACTGCCCAAGTCGACCATCGCAAATCTTAGGAGTCAGCTCAGCTACACATTGGTGGCTGCACACAGGAGTTGGTACGATGCAGTAAGACATATAATATATGACAATGATATTAACCTATGTTCATATATATTCTACCTATCTACACCTAATGAACCGTTTTTTCCAAAGGTATAGCCGGTGAGAGTTGGCCTTCTTTAAAAGGGTATCTAGGAGTGAGAACCGAAAAAAACAAGATGACCTAAAATCTTGAATAGTTGAACATAAAGGCACCAAATCTCAAATGCCCATTTTTCCCCATCCTAGCCAGTATAATTACAATGTAAGGGTGTCTATCTTTTGTGAGGGCTTTGGGTGTCCACTTGTGGTTTGTGTGAGAATATGTTGCATCAACTACTATTTAAACTAGTAGACAAAGGATTATGCCTTCTGTCCTTATATAAGATTCATGATCCCACCACATTGTCACTTGAATAGAACATGGTTAGGCACTCAATCCAAATTTGCAAAGTGAATATGCATATTTAGATATTAACACAAGAGTATGCACTTCTCACAAGTCTATGTTCTCATAGACCCTTGTGCCATATGGCTTCTACCTTGGTTGTCTTCTTAGAATGATTGCGGGCACGGTAGCTCCCAAGGCATGACACTATTTTTCTAGTAACATCTAGGTAGCAATAGATTGGGTGCTCAATTAGGAGTCCTTCTTGAGATTAATGTATGCATGGTATGAATGCTTTTATTGCAGGGACACTTTCTTTTCTCAAATGACCATTGCACCATATGTTAGAAATTCACCACTCGGATCATGTTTAACAGTCAATTGATGATCGCCTATCTAGGCTCCAGATACATATTAAGTGGGTGTCTTTGTCGTGTAGTGAAGGGCACATGTGCACAAGTCAATGCTACTTTACACATGGATATTTGGGTCGGAAGAAATTCCCAAACGGATGGTTTGAAGCATCAAAGCTTAATAACTGGAAATATTTACATTATAAATTTGTCTAACTATCACGATTAGTGGCTAGCTGATATGAATACGATTAGACCAACGATCTCTACATTTGGAGTTTGATACCTACAAAATGCGTCCTCTACAAATTAGCGTTTTTTGCTGAAGCTTGCACAGAAAGCCACCGATACTTGTGAAATTCTAGCCCTTAAAAAGGTTTTATTCTATTGAAACTTATAGGTATGGCCGTGAATGCTTAGTGAATTCGTTTTAGCACTTTTTATCGAAGCGTGTATGTAAAGCCTCCGATACTCATGAAATTCTACTCCTTAATTTTCTATTTTATTGAAACTTATTGGTGCTGCCCTCAATACTTAGCAAATTCAAATGTTCAAAAACGTAACAAATAATACAAGCATCTATAATAGAGCATATCATATGTACAGCATAGTAGTGAATCATAATACTAGTGATGTATAGAATAATACAATCAAAGTTTATGATTCGATCTGATTAGTATTTGAAGGTGAAAAGTAAGGTTAGAGAACGTGAACAAACCTTTATTTGCTAGGATACCAGACACCATCGTTGCATACTCACGGTAATAACGAATCTGGAGTGAAAACATCATACGAAATCATCTAGCTAAGGGAAATTAAAATTCATAAATTAAAAAAATACAATTCATTTCGTATGCTCCGTCAAAAATAAAATCCTTGGCAGCTCCGCGACGTCGACAAGGGGTCTCGCCACATTAAACGACAAGGATACCCACCGGACAGCCACTAGATCACGAACTTGACGTAGGGAGTCCCGTGATCGCCACTTGCAATTATCAAGCCATCCATTCAAGTCTAGCAATTATCAACAAATATCCCCCACCTAAGGTATGCCATCTACACCAACTTATGTAAAGACATCATCAAAAGAGAATAGCATCACCTGAGTTTTGAACTCTCACCTTAATGATGCTCATTGGTCTAACCACTACCCCCCCACATAAACACTTTTAAGAGTTGATGCGGGTTTTGGTGTCACAACATCTTATGCCTAGTTTATGAAAAGTTCAACATGGTCGGTGGGCGAGGAATTGATAGTGTGTAACCCTCCTCACCACACATGTGATAGGCCACAAGATGGTCGACAAATGGGTCCAAATAAATATCAAGCCCCATCACTTACATGATGATGGAGCTCTGATGTGGTAGTTTGACACCTCTCTTCATATCTATTGAAAGAGGCATCCCCAACTCCCCCTTACATTAAATGCTATACTTGTCATAGAGTCGATGAGCCCCCACCGCTATCAGTTTGCCATTAACCTTTTGATCTGCCTTCAATGCAAAAGAGCGTGTTATGTCACTACCCCATTGAGCAACATTGCTCCACAAGCATTTTCTATGAGAATCAAGATCCATCACCCCAATTCCCAATTCTGAATAAAAGTTTGTATTACAATTTTCAAAACTTAACTTATTGTAACTTACTTGCTTATTAATTACTTTACACCAAAGACTTACTTTAAGTGACTCTTTCTATTTTTATTTAGCTTAACAAAGACTTTAATCATCTCCAACCTGACGTATAATCACACTAAGGACTTGCATTAGTATATTGAGATGTGTTGATCCACAAAGGCAACAAAAGCACATGTTCTAACAAAGAATGGAGACCCCCATGCTAACCGCAAGCATAAGATTGAGATTTTAAGAAGAAGTCATTCTCGTTTTTATTTTAAGAGGCAACTACATACATGAAACTAAATTGAAGTCTTTTAAGTCTTATAGAAATGTTTCATTCCAATTTGGATATCAATTGGATCAATAGTTTCCATGGTCAACTATGCAATCTAAAATAGCCTCTTTTGGAAAACAACGCAAGATGGATCTAAGCTACTCTAGCTACACTCATGATGGTAAGAGATTTTATGCATATCTAGTGCATATTTGGAGCATACACTACACATGCATAAATTCCTCTACTCTCATTTGCTCTGTAAGTGTGAGTGATTGAATTGAGTGCTTATCACATGGAGCCCCACTACCAATTAAGGGGTTTGAAAATGTGAAGTTCAAAAACTAGGATGTGCTAGGCCACCTTTAAGGAGTTTATGTCAACAATTGTAGGATGCTAGACCACCTTTAAGGAGTTCATATCGACCCATTTTAGGATATGAGGTAGGGGATGACATTAGTTCTAACATTTGTCTCTTATTATATTGCTTTGTTGGTTGTTTCAAAACAATAGGGCACTTTGTGGGTGGAGTGCATAAAGTACATGCTCACATGAATCATCGACACAAGGATGGTGGACTCCTTGTTGTTTTTTCCTTTGTTATCATCATCTTGCTTTTGATTGTGTAACTGCTCTGATTTACATGAGGAGACATCTTAGACTTGGTTTGAATACCTCATGATTCTTAGAAAATATCAAAGCTAGAGCATTGTCCAAGGATGCCTTAAGTGTTGCAATTGATATGGTAGCTTTGTTCTAATGAAGTCCTGTAGCTATCATCTCACCTCACCTTCAACATTGATAACTAGGTCAACATAATTGAGGAGGAGCACAAGGCAACGCCAACAACTATGTCAACATAATTGAGGAGGAGCACAAGGCAATGCCAGAAACTATATTAACATAATTGAGGAGGAGCAAAGGTAGTGCGAATAACTGTATTAACATAATTGAGGAGGAACACAAAGTAAAGTTGGAGGCCATCGATAACTATTGGCGAATGCTCATGAGGTCCAAGACAAGTTCATAAGATGGAGTCTTGTAGTGTAAGAGAATTGAATTTGATTGGATCTAGCCATCTACATGGTCAAAAGTGCTAAAGGCCTTGGAGTGTATGATATATGTTGTAGTGCACACTAGTGCCCATGTCACCCACCATCTACTCCCTCTTATAGGGCTACGAAATTGTGGGCCAATGGTCCATGTGGTTACTACTTTAGTCCTCTCAATGTTTGCATGGCTACCTACTCTATTTGCCTATCGTTCCTATTTCTCAATTGATTATCTCTGGGATTTTGGGATACACAACTTTGTTCTAATCTCTAGAAAGACCACATATACATTCTCTCTCTCTCTCTCTCTCTCTCTCTCTCTCTCTCTCTCTCTCTCTCTCTCTCTCTCTCTCTCTCTCTCTCTCTCTCTCTCTCTCTCTCTCTCTCTCTCTCTCTCTCTCTCTCTCTCTCTCTCTCTCTCATACTAAGAGTTTAAGTGTTCAATATATCTTTGGAAGGGGAGGACAAGGATCGACTAGAGAGCATCAAAAGGTACATTTCTATCGCCGGGGGGGGGGGGGGGGGGGTTTCAACTAGAGAGCATCAAAGAAAATGTACCCCTCCTCACCTTGCTTTATTACTTATTCCCAAAGTTGCATTCCAATTCATCTGGAGCATATGAAACACAAAGCTAAAGCTTGGATTAATAATGATGACCTTGGCTCCACTTGGTTGGTCAACACCAAAATGGATGTTGTAATGGGATTCTTGTAAAAATCCATGGTTAAGGGTTCGAGTTCCCTTGACTACAAGGATCAATGTACATCATGATATTCAATAAAGGCCAAATCATTGTGCATGTAAAAATGATGACCTTAAAAAATGTTTCAAGACAAAAAAATTGATAGGGTGATATTTTCCTTGTCAAATTGTTTTGCTTTTAAACAAAATCTTACTTGTTTTGTTTTCAAAGAAAAGCTTAAGGTTTTGAGTCTTTGAAACATGGTTTAGTTCATATAAGACTGGCTTCAAAATCTGAGAGATGAATTAACAAGGCAAACAAGATTTCAAAGAAGTAAATTGGAGCCAAAGAATAATATTTCTAAGGCCAAAGTCAAATTTCATGACACATAAAAATTGATATCACAAAATATAAGATATTACATTGGCCCCTCTTAAAGAGTTTGAGATATCGAATCTTGACAAAAAATAAGGGTATTTTTACAATGGATGTTTCATCAACCTAGGTGGCATCCTCTTCTAGATAGTCCTTCCATTACACCAAATGTTTGGCAATGGTGTAGTTGTGAAGATGCCTCATCTTAGTATCTAAGGTCCTATTATGTTGCATTTCAATGACTCATCATTTAGATATTACAACTAATTGGTTGTAAAGAGTGGGATAGATGGGACATACAAGGGTTTACTATAGTGAAAATGCATGGTCACACTAATGGGGTATATAAGGTGTTGAGAGACTTAGTTAGGGAATCAATTTATGAATAATCAAGTCTCTTCACCTTCTCTTCAACTTTCATGGCTTCCTTGCTCTCTTTCTCTCTATTCTTATCTTTCTCTCTCTTTCTAACTCCTCTTGTCTCTCTTTCTCTCTCATTTATGTAGTCTTCTCTCTCCTCTCTTCTCTCCCTCTAGTCCTTTTCGTTATAGTTGGTATGGGTGGCATAATAAACATGGGAAGCATGGATATGATGGGTAGCACAACCAAAATGGGCTATATGGATATAATGGGTAGCATGACCAAAATGGGCATCATGGGTATAATGGGCATCATGTCTATGATGACTAGTATGGCTCACATAGATAGAATGTTTATAATGGCCACATAACTTAAATAATGAACAACAAGGTGCTTATGATCGAGACATTCAAGACATTATAATTCTTAGTAAATGCAATGGACAATGATTGTCTCCATTGGATCTTGAAGAGTGGACAACCAAGTTGGAATCTTATTTTGACCTCTACCTCGAGATGGATGAGCAAGAGATTCATTTTGCAATTCTCTAGATTGAGGGTTTTGTACATACTTCATGGCACTATGTTAAGTGTGAGAATCAGCCTATCCATGGGTGGGAGGACTTCAAAGCACACATTGTGCAAGTATTTGTTGCTTTGATTGAGATGGAGTGGTCGGCTAGGAGGTGGTACCAAACTGAACCCATGTAGCTTATTTGTGAGACAAACCAATTCCTCAATTTGATAATGTATGTGGAAACTGTTAGTGATAACACTATGTTGCATAAATATACATATGTATGGGTTGGAGTCCAATTTGTTCACTAATGTAATGGCTCAAAAGGCCACTATACTTTTCCAAGAAATAGAATTAGCTAAAAGGTATGCCCAAAGACACAAGAAGGATGTGGGATCTTAGCACAATTTTGGACAGTAAAGGGCTATAGCTAGACAAAGCGCCCTTGAGGAGGTGCTTATGGGGGGAGTAACATACCATACAGAAGTCCAAAGTACCCACTTACCCATTTAATGCTTCAAAACAGTACTCAAATTTTACTGTAGTAAGCAACACAAAAGATGTTGAAAATAGACCGAGAAATGCTTCAACCCAAGGTAGCCAAGAGAGCCAAAAAATCATTCTAGTGGACCTCTTTAGAGAGCATAAAGAGAAAGGCTTGTATTTTCGATGTGGGAAAAAGTACATGGCTGATCATGCATCTAAATTTGTTTATAAGAGGGCTAAGCTCAATACTATGTATGTCATAGAGGATGTGGAAGAAGAAAATGAGGATCTCAATGCTACAATACATACAAGATTATGGTGAAGACACAGGCCAAGAATAGTTCTATGATCCCCTGGATGATTTTCCTTTTGATCAAGGCAAATATTTGCCTTATGACCTTGGTGGGATTGACTCTACCATACCCTCACATGCTATCACTTCCATTCCCTCTTTCTCTATGGATGCATGGATTGACTCTAGGAGTCCAAGTATGTTGCAAATACAAGGGAGTGTAAATGGAAAACATGTTTTTGTTCTAGTAGATAGTGATAACACTCATAGTTTTATAAACAAATCAGCCATGGATCAATTGAGATGCTTTCCCACCAAATTAGAATAGTCCATTAACATACAAGTGGCAAATGATGATGAGAAATCAAGACTTAGATCAAAGAATATTTGATTATATGGTAGAGTTTATGCTTGGAAGGAGCTTCTTAGAGACCAATATCGAATTTGGAGGAGTTTCCCTATCTCAAAGATGCAATTTTGGTTGAAGACTAGCTAATTTTGACCCAGTTTGGACTACAGATAGCTTGCAACACATTTCATAACGAAAACTAAGTGTAACCTATATGAGCTGAAAATACACTTTGAGAGCTTCATTTTGACATATCACCCGCATTTAGAGTAGCCCATAGAAAGGTGTGGCCGATTTTCTACCGCAAGCCTATTATGGACAACATGTACATTGTTTATAGGACCCCAACTATCAAGAATTGGTGGCCAAACTCATACATTGATAACTCTCATATGATGTATATATCATATACATATCTATATGCCCCAATTCCATAGGATTTTTGAGCTTCCTTGCATACATTTTACCATTTGTAATGCTGAGCAGAGTAGTACTTTGTACAATCTCACTGGTCACACTAATAAGCCCCCTTTTTATTTCTTAAGGCAAAGACCTTAGGGATTGGGATGGAATGCAAAGAGTGGGATAGACAAGGTGGAAAAAATACTCGATCACACAGATGTGATATATAAGGTGTTGAGAGATTCAATTAGGGCATCAATTGATGAATAATCACTTCAACTTCTCTTTAGCTTTCATGGCTTCTCTTCTCTTTTTCTCTATCTTCTTGTCTTTCTCTCTCTTTTTCTAGTTTTTCTCTCTCCTTTCTTTTTATGGAATCCACCGCAAAACCTCACGGAATTCACCGTGGAATATATCTAGGCGTTTTGTTAATTTAATGTGTAAGTGGGTGATTCTATATCGGGTGATTCCGCAAAATACATATTTAAATTAATAAACGTTTATGAGTTTAGAGTGCACACTCATAATAAATTAAGGTTAGGATTGATTTCTAACCAATTTATTTTTGTAGCTGAAGACTGCTAGGTATTTACTTTTGTCGGTTTAATTGTATTATTTTTCTAACAATTGTGAATGCTTCAGTTGATGTGTAGAGCGAGCAGCGGTGGCATTGGGAAGCATTGGAGGATAGCGTGTATTCAAATTATCATCAATTTTTGATGGGCGGGTATCTTAGGCATGGCGCCTATATTTTGTCGCGCTTATTTATTAAAGCGCTTGATATTTATTTATTATTTTTGTATGCGCATGGGCGCACGATTTAAATATTTGTATTGGACATTGTATATTGGGTACCGCCTGACTTCCAATAGCTTTAATTATTTAGTGGCACAAAAGCAAACACAAAAGCTAAAGCGTGCTATTTTGTAAATTGGGCTATTTCTTGAGCTTGAAGATGGATAATATATTTTTATACATGCTTTGTGGAGTGCTCACACAAGGCATGGGGGGAGATTGCACCCAATTGGTCTCTTGTTCATGTTGTGCAAGCTTTCTTCATGGGTTTTTGTGTAAAAAGTAGAGTTCTTTTGTTCTTGGGGACCTTCTGACGCTCACTATACGTGCATACGGCGTCCGATCTGTGCACCATTTCTACAATCTTCTCTCTCCTCTCTTCTCACTCTCCAATCCTCTTCATTACATTGGTCATAAAAAAGGTGGTTAGGTCTAGGTACATATGATTTCAAGAAGGTTATTGTCGGCCCGCATGTGGAGTAATTGTGTGATGAAATGATAGAGAATGAAAGATAATGCAAGAATTAATTGGTGCACATTGATGCTCAATCATAAAATGAACAAGAATATACTATTGATTGAAAAAGAGTACAATGTTCAATGAACACCACACTAAATAATGTTGCACTTATATGTTAATGATGCATAACATGTCTTTTTATAGTAAACTCTGACCTTGAATGGCTTAACCATCATAGTAAACCCTAGCCCTAGTGTGGGAACTCGTATTCACATTGTGTTGATCCAAGACCCACGTAATGTGATATGGTTGCCTCCAAAGCTCTCAAGGGCCCCCTCTTCGAATTGTGCTTGTTTTGAACTAGCACAATGTGAATAAGGGTGTTAATCTTAAAGGAAGAATGACAAAAAAGTTAAGTCAAGTCAAATAAAAAACATGCAAACCAAGTTGTTAAAATTATTTTAGAAAGGATTCTTTTTTTGGGTTGTGTTATATTAATTAGCATCCACACTATGCAATTATAATATATTCCACTTATTTCTTGTGATTGCATTATGTATTTGTGATATTATTTGACAGTGCTAATGCTCGCTCTTGTGCAAGTTGTAACATCTCTGAGAGCAAATAGGAAGACCTACAACAAATATGAGGTTGTGGGCAAGCACAAGACTTATATTCACTTTAAGTTAGAAGAGGTCCAATCAGCCTAAGATGTATGTGTAAATCAAAACAAGGCTAAAGGCCATACATAGGGATAGGGTGGCCAACTTTTGGTGGGAACCCTGAATTCCAAACCTATGTATAAAATCCAAAAAGCTAATAACAGATTCCATTCTTATATGTGTAAATTTGAGAGCTCTCTTTCTCTTACTTCCACCCTATCTTCTTTTGCATCACGTTGAGTGTGAGAGAGAATGAGAGTGTGAGAGTAATAGAGTGAGTGAGGGACTTGGAGAGTGAAGCTTCTCTTTTTCCTTGTGCTTTTCTCTTCTTCTCCTTCTTTCAACATAGCTTGGAGGGTGAGAGCTAGAGTTGATGTTGAGACTGCCATATGTCCTTTTTCTCTATGTTTCGTCTCTTTGTTGGAGAACTCAAGGCAAGGATTGGGTGGAGAAACAAGAGTGAATCGAAGGAACCATACTTGAATCATGATACCATAGATGAGCTTTCAAGGCATTGGAATTACAAATTGTGAAGGCAAGGAGGTGAGTCTACTACAATTTTGCAATTGCTTGCTTTCTTGCTTACTTGAAATAGTAAGAGGAGAGTAGATGGCTATGAGATCAAAGTATGAGTCAAAAATGTGAGAGGCAATTGAGTCCAAGAGCATTGAGGCTCCTAAAATAGTAGAGGTTCTGTCCAAGTCCTGCTTATTGTGTGTGTAGCTTGACATTTTAGTTTTGTGTTGCAAAAACACAAACAAATCAATTCCTTGGAGGGTGAGAGCTAGAGTTGATGTTGAGACTGTCATATGTCCTTTTTCTCTATGTTTCATCTCTTTGTTGGAGAACTCAAGGCAAGGATTGGGTGGAGAAACAAGAGTGAATCGAAGAACCATACTCGAATCATGATACCATCGATGAGCTTTCAAGGCATTGGAATTATAACTTGTGAAGGCAAGGAGGTAAGTCTACTACAATTTTGCAATTGTTTGCTTTCTTGGTTACTTGAGATAGTAAGAGGAGAGTAGATGGCTATGAGATCAAAGTATGAGTCAAAAATGTGAGAGGCAATTGAGTCCAAGAGCATTGAGGCTCCTAAAATAGTAGAGGTTCTGTCCAAGTCCTGCTTATTGTGTGTGTAGCTTGACATTTTAGTTTTGTGTTGCAAAGACACAAACAAATCAATTGCTTGGAGGGTGAGAGCTAGAATTGATGTTGAGACTGCCATATGTCCTTTTTCTCTATGTTTCGTCTCTTTGTTGGAGAACTGAAGGCAAGGATTGGGTGGAGAAACAAGAGTGAATCGAAGGAACCATACTCGAATCATGATACCATCGATAAGCTTTCAAGGCATTGGAATTACAACTTGTGAAGGCAAGGAGGTAAGTCTACTACAATTTTGCAATTGTTTGCTTTCTTCCTTACTTGAGATAGTAAGAGGAGAGTAGATGGCTATGAGTTCAAAGTAAGAGTCAAAAATGTGAGAGGCAATTGAGTCCAAGAGCATTGAGGCTCCTGTCCAAGTCCTGCTTATTGTGTGTGTAGCTTGACATTTTAGTTTTGTGTTGCAAAGACACAAACAAATCAATTGCTTGGAGGGTGAGAGCTAGAGTTGATGTTGAGACTGCCATATATCATTTTTCTCTATGTTTTGTCTCTTTGTTGGAGAACTCAAGGAAAGGATTGGGTGGAGAAACAAGAGTGAATCGAAGGAACCATACTCGAATCATGATACCATCGATGAGCTTTCAAGGCATTGGAATTACAACTTGTGAAGGCAAGGAGGTAAGTCTACTACAATTTTGCAATCGTCTGCTTTCTTCCTTACTTGAGATAGTAAGAGGAGAGTAGATGGCTATGAGATCAAAGTATGAGTCAAAAATGTGAGAGGCAATTGAGTCCAACCGCATTGAGGCTCCTAAAATAGTAGAAGTTCTGTCCAAGTCCTGCTTATTGTGTGTGTAGCTTGACATTTTAGTTTTGTGTTGCAAAGACACAAACAAATCAGTTGCTCTAAGATCCTTGCATTCCTACTTTGCAGAAAAATAGGAGACTTGTGCACTTGAGATTGGGATCGAGAAGTGAGGAATTGATATCCTGATGACATGTCATAGTTAATCCAAAACTCATATAGCTAGGATGCATTAGAGAAGGAAATTAGATTAGTTAGGAATCGTTTCAAAAGTCATTTACTATTTGACTAGATTGGACTAGGTAAAAGGTTCAGATTCAAGAAAAATATTTTTAAAAAGCAAAATGAAAATTATAATTCATTGATCCATTGTAATAGAGATTATAGGTGTGCCAATCGATGACTGTTATAGTATATTGGTTATGCACAACAATTATTCTCTATGTTTTGGACACCATTGTGTGTGATGGTAAATGAATTTGATTGGTTTGTGCAAAGAAAAGAGAATGGAGTAACTCTCTAGATAGTCCCTATGAGTTGCACTCACAAATCTAGTGCAACTCACTCGAAGGTTAAGATTACTCAAGGGGAGAGAGGAGACATAGGAATCAGAGGTTTCAAGTGAATTTTCAAAAATAGCTAGGGAGATCTCTCTCAACTTAAGCATTCAAGAGTCTAAATGTGCATTGAGCCAAACAAGAAAATGTAAAAAATTGTCATAGATTTTGTGAGAGGGAATGTAATAAAATTTGGGGCAGTCCATTAAAGCACCACTCAAGTCAGAGAGAGAAAAAGAGACTTGATGGCCATTAAAGATGGATTCACTTAAGGCTCTTGTGAAGGATAGGGCCACTTGGATTTTAACTCTAATGTAGGCAACTCAGATCACCACTTAAAGGATTAGACACTTGAATTTCACTCTAATGTAGGCCACTCAAATCACCACTTGAAGGCTTAGATACTCGAAATTCACTCTAATGTAGGCCACTCGAATCACCACTTGAAGGCTTAGATACTTGGATGCTATTAGGGCTCTTCACATTTGATGGTAAATTTAAGAAAGAAAGGATTTCACACTTGAGGGTTAGAATAGGAAGAACAAGAGTTATTAATTAAATTTCTCATGATAGTAAACAAAGACGAAGAAGAAGCCAAGATAGAAAGAGAGAAGGAAAAAACAAAGGAGGCGTGAGCATGGACGGATACATAGACCAATCTAGAAAGAGAGAGGTTGACAATGGATCCCACCCAAACCCGAGGCTCCATCCCTTTCTCTGCATCAAAGGTAAGTCCAATGAAGTTGAAGTTGATGTAGTGCTCAAGAAAAACCATATTTTCAACCAATCAGAATACTTACCACTAAGAATTCTAGCTAGGATTTTAAAATGTCAACCAGTTTTAAAAGCTATTGAACATTTTGTCCTAATTTTTTAATGGCAAAAGAACATGAATGCTATTTTTAAAAAATTTGAACTTAATAAACAAAAAATGTCTCCAAAATATGGCTAAAAACATGTTAATTAATAAAAAAATCTCAAAATGTTGCTTAATGTACCAATTACATCTCTTCTTGAATAGAAAATATAATTTCTTGTCTTGAGCATAACCTAGAAGTACAAAGTGTTGCCAAGTTATCTATATTTCCTTCACACTAAGAAATAAGAAGTGATCTAAAAATGCTTTGATTTTTTATATCAAAGCTCAAAAGCATGCCTCAACTATGGAGTATACAATCTGCAACCTTGCAAAATATATGCATAAAGAGATAAAATAAAAGCAATAAGCCTTTATCATAAAAGTAGCATATTGTTTAAGGTAATGTTACAATACCTCATACTTTCTCCATAAATGGGACAACTTATTTTGGCTCCATTTTTCCAATTTAGTTGTAGAGCATCATCAAATACAAACTCTTGAAGTGGTGGACTCTCAATGTGTACGTGCATTAATGCATCAACCATTTTTGTATTCAGGCAAATCAAACTTTGTGCACTAAATCCCCATTCACATGCAATAGTACTTGAGCATAGGAGCATAGAAATATGGGCCAACTTTAATAGCATTGGATACTTCTCTTGAGTAATAGAAATTCTACCAATCGCAACCTAGGTATCCTTTTGACTACACCCTTTCCATCAAATGACTCTTATGCTTTGAAGTATTGATACTCCCTTTTAGTTGCAATTATGTCAATCATAGAATCAAGTAGCTCACCGCTCTCTAATTTCCTTTGTTTCCCATAGAATTTGGCAAGTGTATCAATCTCTTTGAATCTATAATTATCATTTCCAAACCAATAGGAAATGTGCATGGTGCCAATGCTTTGATGCATGAGGTAATACCTCAATTAGGAAAACACTCCATCAAATTCTCAATCACATACTTTATGACAATTTTTTGGAAAGCAATTGATCTTTCCATATCCAATCATTCCAAATCCCATTGAACAACCATTGATTTGTACACTTGCCACACATTGAAGCACATAGTGTAACAAGTGGTCCATAATCAAGAATGATATGATAACCCATATCATCAATGGTTCTTGCATTCACATCAAAGATGGGTGGCTCCACAAGTTATGATTTCATAAGTATGACCTTTGTCTCAATGAGACTCCCAACTATACTTACACCTACAAGTTCACTTTGAAACATCCTACTCAAGTAGGCAAGCTTGTCCAACACATCACCTATAAAATGAAGATTGCAAAAAAATTTTAAAGATTTGACTTTTTGAAACAAAGGAGCATTGTATTCACTGAAAAACACTAGTAGAGGATCAAATGATTTGCAAACTTTGTGCACAACAGTTGCATGACTCAATTGTCTTTCTTCACGGACTATGAATGCAACTCATATGAAGAATAGAACATCCAAATTCAGCCTCGAATGCCTCAAGCAACTTGCTCTTAGAACTTTTGTTAAATGGTCCTACAATATCACTCACAATACTATCAATGCTCTGTGCACAAGGAGATTTCTTTACTGCATTTGCAAGGCATAAACTAGCTCTATGTGCCACACAATGAATGGAGGTCATATATGGATTCAATCTTTTGTACATGGTGGTCCATCCATTCACATTTCCTACCATAGTTGCTGCACTATCTATTCCCAAGCATACCATTTTTAAAACTACTTTAAGAAATACATGGATGACTCAAATAAACGTGAAGATTTGCCATCCAAATCTTTAACAAGTCCAAGAATACAATGATATGCTCATAATCCTCAATAAGCATGGCATAAACCACCATATGGTGTGTTAACTTGATGCTTGTGGACTCGTTCATCATCAAGCTAAAATACTGAGATGCTCTTAGTCGACTGACAATCTATTGTAAGAATGTCTCTCTAATATATTAGACAAATGTAGCACAAGCTTTTATCATTGTGGTGCATGTTCCTAGCAAGATTTGGACACTCGCATGTCTCAAAGAGAGCAAGGGTCCTTGGAAATCATGAAAATGCATGATCCTCTTTTGCACTATAATACAAAATCCTAAAAAGACTTGTCATTGTATCCTCTATAATACCCTTATACTTTTGAATTCCCTTATCAACACAATTCTTCTTCGCTCCACAAAGATATTTTGCATCTTCGTCAGCTCCAATATAGGAGTGCTCAATCAAAGCACTATGATGTATATTTTTCAAACCATGTTTTCCAAAATCACTTTTGCAATTCTTGTCCTATTTACAACCTTTGCAAAACATGTTTGGTGTTGCATCATCAAAGTACACCCACTCAAGGTTGCATGACCATCCAACATTCAAGGCCCTTCGATGTGAATGCCTTTTTGTCCATTTTTAAGGTCATCATCCCTAGCCTAATTATAAGAAGATATTTGACTAGTATCCTTTGGAGATAGCTCTCTTTGTATTCTCTTTTTTTAACCTTTTTTGAAGGCTCTTATTGTTGTGTGATACATGTCATTACGAAGAGGGTTCTTTGTGACATTGTCTAAGTTGCATTCACAAATAATAACTATAAGAAAGAGTACTTGATATATCGAATGGTAGCAATAACACAATCTAATATGATTGTAATCATTAGCAATATCAATTGTATATTTGTATTACAAGCTCATTGTTTATGTTGCATGCATTGAACAATGATCAATGTGTTGACCTATGACTATTAAAAATCCATAGTACTAAGTAATTTGAGCATAGAGTTTGATGCACATGGCTTGATCTTATTCCTTATGCTTGATGACCAATATTAGCTTGTGCAAGGAATGGTATGCTCTCAATGTGATTAGTGTGACACTCTCCGAGGTCAATTACTCCCTAGATGCATGCTTTCAATTTTCAAATGAAACAAAGGGCTCTAACCATGTGTCATGGATGAAAAAACCCATGTATCCAAACTACATAATAAATTGTGGAAGAATACATGCTAGTCATCATAATATTGTCTTTATAACATTGAGTTTAATACAATCTTTAATCGCTTCTTTGATACCAAGCAATCATGCAACATCATTGCAAATAGAAGCCTCACATATGCTGAACCAATACACTGCAAGGTTCATAATATGAATTGCACATGTCATGTTATTATAATATCTTCCCTCCTTAATCTTCCCTTATTTTGACAAATGTATAGTACCTACAAGGCTCGAGGTTAGCTATTGAGTCAAGATATGAGAACTGAGACGGCGGCCAACTGGTACGCTTCGGTCTTCCCTAAGCAAACACAGCTAGGGTCCAGACTTGAGTTTGATGTCGCTCCAAAGTCCACAAGTCACTCACTGCAACCAACATGACAGTGGACACTTGACACAGTACGTCACACTACAAACCAGCATGACATGTGGCATTCGACAATATTGCGTGACTGCCAAGAGGTGGTGGAGCCACAGTGCACTAGTGGCTGGTTGGAGAGTGGAGTGATGAGGCAGGAAGCTGGTTGCAAGAGTCCTGGCCGAGGGCCAAAGGCTAAGTGCACTAGAGCAATATATTGACTCTGATCGAGGCTAATTAAGGTAATCGTGCTGGGCTTGGAGGGTGGCGCAGCGTGCCGCTGCAATATATTGATGGTTGAAACTTGGTGCCTTCGTGAGCATTATATGCTATAGACTAAGGAGTCAGGTATCTGCATGATTGCGCGGCTGCTATTGCTTTGGCATTGGGGGTGGGTGCCAAGTAGCACGCTGCCGCACTGAGCAGTCAGGGGACTTTGAAGGGCCTCGAGGCACAGGCGTGTATTATAGACAGGTCGCACTGCCCAAGTCGACCATCGCAAATCTTAGGAGTCAGCTCAGCTACACATTGGTGGCTGCACACAGGAGTTGGTACGATGCAGTAAGACATATAATATATGACAATGATATTAACCTATGTTCATATATATTCTACCTATCTACACCTAATGAACCGTTTTTTCCAAAGGTATAGCCGGTGAGAGTTGGCCTTCTTTAAAAGGGTATCTAGGAGTGAGAACCGAAAAAAACAAGATGACCTAAAATCTTGAATAGTTGAACATAAAGGCACCAAATCTCAAATGCCCATTTTTCCCCATCCTAGCCAGTATAATTACAATGTAAGGGTGTCTATCTTTTGTGAGGGCTTTGGGTGTCCACTTGTGGTTTGTGTGAGAATATGTTGCATCAACTACTATTTAAACTAGTAGACAAAGGATTATGCCTTCTGTCCTTATATAAGATTCATGATCCCACCACATTGTCACTTGAATAGAACATGGTTAGGCACTCAATCCAAATTTGCAAAGTGAATATGCATATTTAGATATTAACACAAGAGTATGCACTTCTCACAAGTCTATGTTCTCATAGACCCTTGTGCCATATGGCTTCTACCTTGGTTGTCTTCTTAGAATGATTGCGGGCACGGTAGCTCCCAAGGCATGACACTATTTTTCTAGTAACATCTAGGTAGCAATAGATTGGGTGCTCAATTAGGAGTCCTTCTTGAGATTAATGTATGCATGGTATGAATGCTTTTATTGCAGGGACACTTTCTTTTCTCAAATGACCATTGCACCATATGTTAGAAATTCACCACTCGGATCATGTTTAACAGTCAATTGATGATCGCCTATCTAGGCTCCAGATACATATTAAGTGGGTGTCTTTGTCGTGTAGTGAAGGGCACATGTGCACAAGTCAATGCTACTTTACACATGGATATTTGGGTCGGAAGAAATTCCCAAACGGATGGTTTGAAGCATCAAAGCTTAATAACTGGAAATATTTACATTATAAATTTGTCTAACTATCACGATTAGTGGCTAGCTGATATGAATACGATTAGACCAACGATCTCTACATTTGGAGTTTGATACCTACAAAATGCGTCCTCTACAAATTAGCGTTTTTTGCTGAAGCTTGCACAGAAAGCCACCGATACTTGTGAAATTCTAGCCCTTAAAAAGGTTTTATTCTATTGAAACTTATAGGTATGGCCGTGAATGCTTAGTGAATTCGTTTTAGCACTTTTTATCGAAGCGTGTATGTAAAGCCTCCGATACTCATGAAATTCTACTCCTTAATTTTCTATTTTATTGAAACTTATTGGTGCTGCCCTCAATACTTAGCAAATTCAAATGTTCAAAAACGTAACAAATAATACAAGCATCTATAATAGAGCATATCATATGTACAGCATAGTAGTGAATCATAATACTAGTGATGTATAGAATAATACAATCAAAGTTTATGATTCGATCTGATTAGTATTTGAAGGTGAAAAGTAAGGTTAGAGAACGTGAACAAACCTTTATTTGCTAGGATACCAGACACCATCGTTGCATACTCACGGTAATAACGAATCTGGAGTGAAAACATCATACGAAATCATCTAGCTAAGGGAAATTAAAATTCATAAATTAAAAAAATACAATTCATTTCGTATGCTCCGTCAAAAATAAAATCCTTGGCAGCTCCGCGACGTCGACAAGGGGTCTCGCCACATTAAACGACAAGGATACCCACCGGACAGCCACTAGATCACGAACTTGACGTAGGGAGTCCCGTGATCGCCACTTGCAATTATCAAGCCATCCATTCAAGTCTAGCAATTATCAACAAATATCCCCCACCTAAGGTATGCCATCTACACCAACTTATGTAAAGACATCATCAAAAGAGAATAGCATCACCTGAGTTTTGAACTCTCACCTTAATGATGCTCATTGGTCTAACCACTACCCCCCCACATAAACACTTTTAAGAGTTGATGCGGGTTTTGGTGTCACAACATCTTATGCCTAGTTTATGAAAAGTTCAACATGGTCGGTGGGCGAGGAATTGATAGTGTGTAACCCTCCTCACCACACATGTGATAGGCCACAAGATGGTCGACAAATGGGTCCAAATAAATATCAAGCCCCATCACTTACATGATGATGGAGCTCTGATGTGGTAGTTTGACACCTCTCTTCATATCTATTGAAAGAGGCATCCCCAACTCCCCCTTACATTAAATGCTATACTTGTCATAGAGTCGATGAGCCCCCACCGCTATCAGTTTGCCATTAACCTTTTGATCTGCCTTCAATGCAAAAGAGCGTGTTATGTCACTACCCCATTGAGCAACATTGCTCCACAAGCATTTTCTATGAGAATCAAGATCCATCACCCCAATTCCCAATTCTGAATAAAAGTTTGTATTACAATTTTCAAAACTTAACTTATTGTAACTTACTTGCTTATTAATTACTTTACACCAAAGACTTACTTTAAGTGACTCTTTCTATTTTTATTTAGCTTAACAAAGACTTTAATCATCTCCAACCTGACGTATAATCACACTAAGGACTTGCATTAGTATATTGAGATGTGTTGATCCACAAAGGCAACAAAAGCACATGTTCTAACAAAGAATGGAGACCCCCATGCTAACCGCAAGCATAAGATTGAGATTTTAAGAAGAAGTCATTCTCGTTTTTATTTTAAGAGGCAACTACATACATGAAACTAAATTGAAGTCTTTTAAGTCTTATAGAAATGTTTCATTCCAATTTGGATATCAATTGGATCAATAGTTTCCATGGTCAACTATGCAATCTAAAATAGCCTCTTTTGGAAAACAACGCAAGATGGATCTAAGCTACTCTAGCTACACTCATGATGGTAAGAGATTTTATGCATATCTAGTGCATATTTGGAGCATACACTACACATGCATAAATTCCTCTACTCTCATTTGCTCTGTAAGTGTGAGTGATTGAATTGAGTGCTTATCACATGGAGCCCCACTACCAATTAAGGGGTTTGAAAATGTGAAGTTCAAAAACTAGGATGTGCTAGGCCACCTTTAAGGAGTTTATGTCAACAATTGTAGGATGCTAGACCACCTTTAAGGAGTTCATATCGACCCATTTTAGGATATGAGGTAGGGGATGACATTAGTTCTAACATTTGTCTCTTATTATATTGCTTTGTTGGTTGTTTCAAAACAATAGGGCACTTTGTGGGTGGAGTGCATAAAGTACATGCTCACATGAATCATCGACACAAGGATGGTGGACTCCTTGTTGTTTTTTCCTTTGTTATCATCATCTTGCTTTTGATTGTGTAACTGCTCTGATTTACATGAGGAGACATCTTAGACTTGGTTTGAATACCTCATGATTCTTAGAAAATATCAAAGCTAGAGCATTGTCCAAGGATGCCTTAAGTGTTGCAATTGATATGGTAGCTTTGTTCTAATGAAGTCCTGTAGCTATCATCTCACCTCACCTTCAACATTGATAACTAGGTCAACATAATTGAGGAGGAGCACAAGGCAACGCCAACAACTATGTCAACATAATTGAGGAGGAGCACAAGGCAATGCCAGAAACTATATTAACATAATTGAGGAGGAGCAAAGGTAGTGCGAATAACTGTATTAACATAATTGAGGAGGAACACAAAGTAAAGTTGGAGGCCATCGATAACTATTGGCGAATGCTCATGAGGTCCAAGACAAGTTCATAAGATGGAGTCTTGTAGTGTAAGAGAATTGAATTTGATTGGATCTAGCCATCTACATGGTCAAAAGTGCTAAAGGCCTTGGAGTGTATGATATATGTTGTAGTGCACACTAGTGCCCATGTCACCCACCATCTACTCCCTCTTATAGGGCTACGAAATTGTGGGCCAATGGTCCATGTGGTTACTACTTTAGTCCTCTCAATGTTTGCATGGCTACCTACTCTATTTGCCTATCGTTCCTATTTCTCAATTGATTATCTCTGGGATTTTGGGATGCACAACTTTGTTTTAATCTCTCTTATACAGTCAAAGTAGGAAAACATTAATAAATGTGATTCTTGTTATATTGATTATGTTGTCCATGCTAATTAATCAAAACTCTAGAGACATTATGATGATAGCTACTTTTGTGCTATAGGTCCTCACTTTTTGAGCTATAAGTTATGAGAATAACTAGGACTATTGAATCCCTTCCTTACTCACATGTACATATAACTTTATGTATAGAAACTTCATGGAATGTGATTTAACTTCAATTACATGTAAGTTATGATTGTATAACTAGGTGTGTAGATCCCCCTCATGTGTAAGTATTTTTTAATGTAATCTAGTTTCAAAGTGTAATTAATACATAAATGTAAGCATAACCATGGATGCATTTATATTTGGATATATATGTATTGTTCAAGTTAAGTAGTAAGAAGGCATAACCTATGAATATAAAGTGATAAACGTTGTAAATCTTTTGTAATGCGAAGAGATTCTTTAATGCCACTATTGGTCTACCACCCAAGGTTTGAACGCACATACCCATAAAAATCAACTCATGCAACCAAACATTGAGCTATGACATCATCGGGCAAAAGATTATAAGTTTATTTAGGTACAATATACATAATCATGTTAATATAACATGATATAATACTTGTATTTAGTATATACCATCAATGTTGAAAGTAAGTCTACATCCATAAAATTGAAAACCATTATTTAAAATTAATTTTTATAAAAAAGCATTAACAAGTAAATGAGCAACACCAAATAAAATGGTGTATAGGTAAGCACAATGGCACCATGCAAGGAATCAAATGTCCCAAACACATGGTACTTGTTTCTTAAACTTCTTCAAGATCTAAAAATAGTCAAATTATCTAATCATACAATGTAGTTTAATTTGCTAAGTTTAAAGTTGAATGTAAGCATAACTTTTGTGCAAGTCTAACATACGTGTGACATTTGAGTGAGAATGGGGATTGACAATGTCATTAATGGTTGCAAAGGATGAGCCGTTTGAAGCACATTGGGTAGGAGGGCGTGGTGGGCTCCTTGTAGTGACTAATTTGTAGTCTATGGAGGCATCACAACAACTATGGTGGCCTAGTTACCTTGAGCTCCATAGTAGTAATAGTAAGCCCCATTGCAACATCTATGGTAGCCTAGTTACTATCTATAGCATATTATTGAGCACCATGACAACAACTATGGTGGCCTAGTTACTATCTACTACTACATGTTTGATGAGTGAACTACTTAGTCCTAGTTATAGTGAGATGGCAACATTTATGGTGGCTTGGTATACTACATCTTGTATAATCCCTCTCATTGTAGAGAGAGAGAGAGAGAGAGAGAGAGAGAATGCATGTGAGAGCCTGATGCAAATGCATGAGACGATAGAGAATCTGAAAAGGAAAGAGAGAAAGAGACTAGAGAGCATAAATTGATTAGAATATAATTCAATGATTGGGTATCATGTTGGGTCCCATCACTTTGACGATGCCATCATGATTCATTGGCACTCCACTTTTTGATGAAGACAGAGTCAAACCTGTTGTTTTGGGGCCCCATCTCCACATAGAAAATGGCACTTGACATATAGCTTGAGCCTTTCACAAAGACCCACTCTCACCTTAATACTTGAACAAGCATGCAAGCACTGGAACTCATAGGCACATCCACACATGGCTACATGTATCACTAGCACTTAGCTATACACTACCTATCCACAATCAACACACTTGCATACCTAAGTACACACGCACTTGCATTAACCTTAAGAGATGGACTACCCATTATGATTGTACCATCAACTTGGGACTAGAGAAATCACACCTCAAGCCCTATCCTAAATCAATCATAGACCTTACATTACCTTGTACTTGCCTAGGTACAAAGTAGAGCCTTACACTTACTAAATCACCCCAAGACTTCATGAACCTACAATAATGTTAGTTTATTTTTGCTACTTAGCTAGGTTCTTGTCCTCATTATAGTATGATAGCACCTTAGTATATGCACCCATCACACTATCCACCCACTCAACATAGGGGTTTACACACTAGATGTTCACATATGATACACCATATGCTCCTTAGTGATAGTTTGGGATAACCACAAGAGTTGCGTTAGTAGGTAATCCCAAACCCTTGTCCTACATGCTCACAAGCCTTATGAACTTTACAAACCTTGGGGCCATACTTTGCTTGGACTATGGCTGCTAAGGTACACATTGTCTACAGTTTGTTTTCTTTACAAAATTTGCATTTTGGCTCTAACATTATTTCTCAGTGTGTCCGAGCTGTAGCTTGTGCACCTGGGTTTTCCTTAGTTCCAACAGTCTTACTAATTGTGTCCATTTCTCCATGCAAATCCTACATACAATTTTTGAAGAAGAGCCTTTTCTATAAAGTGTAGTTACTATCGGGCTTGATGTAGAGTCTTGGGCTTTCTCCTTAAGTTTACCTTCTTGCTCATGTAAAGCAGCTTTAATTGTATTGAGACTTGTATCAAGTACATTACTTAGTGTTGCTACCACACCTGCTCATAACCTTTGTTAGGCTTATCCACACTATTGAGTAGCATGGAAATGGATTCATCTTCTTCAATATCTTTGCTTATGAAAGATAGATGTACTTTCAAGATTTTAAATTTGTTTATCAATAATGTTAGGGATTCATATTGGTTTAGATCACACCTCAAAATTTTTTGTTAACATATTAATTTGCACTTTTAATTCCTAAAATGTGGTGTAGGATATCATTAGATAGACCCCAATATATTATATTTGTTATTTTTCCTCTTTCATATTTAGGATCTTCAGGATCTTCAAAAATCTCCCAAAGGTCTTTCCTCATCAAATGATACATGTGAAGGGGATGCAATGTTAGTGGAGAAGGAGAAGAGGAAGATGTGGGAGAGAAGAGCACACACAATGTAGGTGCTGTCAAGAGTGATATGATAGCCTTATTGCACTATCTCATATATATGAATAAAGAATATGGGCAGTCACTATACAGGGCGAGGCCCAAGGGCCTTTTACCCCAACAACCTTCCACTAAAAGACCAATGTGCCAGCGAGTGAGAAAACAAAGAAAAAAGAAAATAGACAAGGTGAGGAATCATGACATCTCACCCAATGCACAATCGGAAAGCGAGATGTGCAATAAGCATCGAGAACCTCTGTAGAAGAGCGAAGCATCCCCAAGTCCATGACATCCAGGAGACAAGCAATCCCACAACTCCATACAACGGAGCAGTCCAATAATGCTTCTCATGAAGTAAGAACAACTCATGAGTGCAAGGTTGTAATGCATAACCATCGGAGTAGCGCATAGGAGACAATTCAAAGCACATAGACTCTCCAAAGTCAATCATAGAAGAAGGGCTAGTATCCCATGGACACATGTCAGACGGGGTCTCAAGATAGTATGCGGCCTCAACGAAGCAAAAGACTGACATACAACTGTAGCATCAACCATAAAGCGCACTGAACGTGCATCAAGAGGCTTGAGAGATGTCTGCGTCTCACAAAAGATAGCATGACAACTGCATATAACCTTCTGGCCATCCAAATCCCATAACCTATGAGCCTGAAAGTCACCATCTTCATAACCAAGGAGGATACATCTGCGTGACATAGGCATATCTAGCATATAGACAAATGCATGGCAGCCAAATATCCTCAAGTAATAATAGGAGGCTCTCATGACACTCCATGCCTCATGTGGTGTAATACCATCCAAAGTCAGACATGGCATCCTATTAAGCAAGTAGATTGCCATCATAAGGGCCTCAGCCCAAAAGCCGTAAGATAACCTAACTGTGGTAAGCATAGAAGCAACCTTTGCCTGTAGAGTCAAGCATATGCCATGAGAAATCCCGTAATACCGTGGGCATAGGAAATCAATGCTAGACTACTGACAATAGGACTAAAAGCTTGGGAGAGATAGCATGACTTTCATAATCCATTTGCAAGCACCTAGGCCTGCAACTAGCAGAATCCATAAACATGTCAAGCACAACTGTGGCATCCTCAATCCATACCAAGGGAAAAGCCCAAACGTGGTGGGTAGCATGATCCACGAAGGTCATAAAGTACAACGCTCCACCAAGTGACTAGGAAGGTATAGGTCCATATACTGCACAATGGACAAGATCTAGAGGATCATGCCACTCATGATCGCCATGAGCTAAAGGGGCTCTACAAGGACCATAAGTACAATCAAGGCAAGCATCAAGATCTGCATGTGACAAAGGAGGCAGCAAAGAGCCCATACAAGACAATAGCTTCATCTCTCTATGGTGTATATGGCCTAGGTGATAATGCCATAACAATGCATGTGGTATCCTCATAACTGCAACCATAGAATCTCCCACATGAGAGACATGCACTGGGCAATGAGAACCATCTCTAGAACCTCTAGCCAAAACCAAGCAACCACGATAGATCTTCCATGACCTATCTTGAAGAGAAACAATATATCCTACATCATGCAACTGACTGACAGAAATCAAGCTCTTGCTGAGGTTGGGAACATGTAAAACATCCCTGAGCATAAGAGAAGTCCCATCAGGCAAAGCCATGTATATATCCCCTATACCAACAATAGCATAAGACTGCTCAAGGCCCAAATCAATACATCCGTCAACCTCCCTGTATAAGAAGAGAACCATGCTATATAAGGGGTAACATGACAAGATGCCATAGAGTCCAAAATCCAATCAAAGGCATAGGCTTGATCACTGAGCAAGTAAGCTATAGGGAAACAAGATGACAAGAGTACATGCTCTATTGCATCATCATTGGTAACCACATGTACCTCACCACTAGTAAGAGTGGCAACACCTACTGCATCTGTTGTATCTCTGACTCATTGCTCATATTGAGTCTGTCTCTGTCTCTACTGCTCTCTAATCCATCTAAAGCATTTTCTTTTAACATGCCCAAGCTTTCCACAATGGAAGCATATAACATCTGTAACTGAAGAACCTGAAGAAGACGACAAGGAATCCAAGTCATCATGAATAGGGCTATCCATAGCATCCACAGAGCTCAAGGAGTCAAGGGCTATCCTAAAAAAGGGAACCTGCTCATAAAGACAATCATCTGCAAGTACACTAGTGGTAAAAGCATGCTACAAAGGCTCATAAAACCTCAACACAGGGGAGGACATAAAGGCATCAACCAAGGATCCAAAAGCTCCCACATGAAGAAGAGTCATAGCCAACTTCATGACATAACCAACCACATTACGATAAAGCATAATACATCTATCATAAGAGCATATGGTATTCAGCCATGAAATCAGCCCATAACCATAATGGCAAACATGACTCTACAGTACATCAAACCACATAGTAGCATCCAAGTGAATGCAAGACCAGTAATAAGTTGCATAAGATCTTGCAATGGTCAAGCTCTAGGAGAAGCCCAAATACCTATAGAACATCATCCATACAAGTGGCTCTGTAAGGTATACAACAATAGACCATGTGCATAGAAAGGTAAGCATACATAGCATCTGCTCTCTAACATGGACGGGCAATAATAGCCCAACTAGCATAGAAGCTAGACAACAAAGGAGCAAGAAAGCCATAATTGCAGTCCAAGCACTGTAAAGTCCACTAATCAACCAGGTATCCCATAACAAATCCAAACACCAACAAGCAATCAAAGCTCAATATCCAACTACCAAAGAAGAATGGAGCAATCATTGCTCAACCTGTATCTGCATCCACCAAACATCCAAGATCCAAGAAAATCATCAGAGCATCAAAAGGCCAAATAGCATCCAAGATGCATAAGGGATAAACCAACCAAATGTCAAACTTCTCAAAGGAATACTGCAATGAAGGTCAAGATGAAGCCCAAACATCTGCCATCCTACAGCTGAGACCAAAAAGCATCCACCTCAGACATTAATCCCAAAGAGGGTCGTACAAGGATCACCCAAGTTATATGTAACATGAATTGGCTCAAGTAGCATGCCAGCTGCAAATAAAAAATGACAATGAAACCATAAATTGAGCTTTAATCTTGGTTCAAAATGATTATGGGAGCGTAAACATCAATGTAGCATAATCCAAATGCATCAAGATGTCAAGCCAAGTAGCCAAGAGCACCCCGTAAAACCAGTAGGCATAACCAAACTGGAAGAAAAATAGCCTCAACCCTGTAGTGTCCAACAGCAAATAAATGTCCAAAAACTAATCTAAACAGTGCTCAACCCATCAATATCCAAGGCATAGGCAACATGTGGCATACTCCACATACATGGGTACATCATGAAGCTCCCAAACCATAGCCATAGGCATTAGGCATAAACTCCCTTGTAAATGCTTGCCATCCAAAACTGTATACTGCCATAAACCCTATGAAAAAATGAGCTATCAAGGCTCAAAGAATCCCACAATTTCTCCAAAGCATCCAATAAGGTCCATGCACAATAATAGCATCCCCATAGCATAATACAAGCTGTAGGTATAACAAAACATGTTGTCCTAGAAGTGTAACAACAATTTGCCCTATTCTCACAATCAAGGGATGAAGCTCAACATGTCAAAATGGAGCTCAAATCCGAAGGATGAATGCCAGGGTGGTTAGCAATCATTGCCAAGGTGCCAAAGACCATTGCCAAGCTGTAGAGAAGCCTGGGAGTGAGGAGATCTAACAGGGGGAGTCGATAGCCCAAACACGCGCAATCACACTTGCTGTTGTTGGATTTATTGCTGCCTATGCTAAGGGTTATGGGGCATATGGGAGGCACCAATGGTGCTCAAAGAAGCCCACACAAGTGGCAAACCAAGCCTATTCAAGGCTAGTGCAAGCGGAGAAGCAATGGAAGCATATGAACATACCTAAGTGGAAGAATCCATGGCTGCCCTGCTCCAAGTTCTTGCTGAGCTAAATGTGATTGAGCGAGATGGTCTCAAGCCTCGAGAGGAAGGCTAGATCATGCTCCAAAGACGATTAATCTCTAAATACCAGTTGAAGGGGATGCAATGGCAGTGGAGAAGGAGAAGAGGATGATGCGGAAGAGAAGAGCACACACAATGTAGGTGCTATCAAGAGTGATATGACAACCTTATTACACTATCTCATATATATATATATATATATATATATATATATATATATATATATATATATATATATATATATATATATATATATATATATATATATATATATGAATAAAGAATATGGGCGGTCACTATACATGGGCAAGCCCAAGGGCATTTTACCCCAACAACATGGTTTTCATTTCCAAGTGTGAAAATCATTGCCATTGATTTTTTCTGCTACTTCTATTTCCGACATTTTGGAAACGGAGAGGTCTTAACAGTGACTCACGTGGAAATGTCTAGCTCCAATTTACAAATAGAAGTGAGGATATTCAAGAGATTACAAATTAATGAGGAAACTTGCATACAAATATCCCTTTATGCTTTTATAATATTTTATTTGAGATAGGTGTGAATATAGACCTTTTACTAGTAAAAGTGCTTATAATAAACCACTAGTTCAAATTATGCAATGTGAACACATCTTAAATTTGAACTAGTATAGTGTGAATAGGGCTAAAGGCAAATCGGTTAGGAGAGGAGAAGTGTAGTGGGAGCTCACGCTCAACCGGCAAGACCCACGGACCTCTTATTGTTCAAGCGTTTCAAGCGAGCTCTAATGGCTACTCTCACCTAGCCGACACACCTCCTATCCCAAAGGTGTAGTGAGCTTACCTTGATGCCTAAATGAGTGGCCTCCTCCTGCCAGCACTCCGGTAGCTCCACGATCCTAGTTACAAGCTCAAGCAACCTCATGCCTCCTCCTTCGAGCTCCATCCTCCATAGCCGTGCGCAGGTCAAGAGAAGAAGAAGAAGAATAAGAAGAAGAAGAAGAAGAAGAAGAAGAAGAAGAAGAAGAAGAAGAAGAAGAAAGGAGAAGATGGAGAGCTTCTCCACAACAATCTCTCACCCTCACACACTCCCTTACTCCCTCACACTCTCACACTCCCTCTCTCAAGCACAAGCACACACAAGCAAGAAGGAGAGAAGAAGACATGAAGAAGAAGCCACTTTAGCCACACACCAAAGAATGAGCTTCTCATTCACTTTTTGAGTTTATATACAAGCCCTAAATCCCTTGGGCACCCATCTCCTTTTTTACATGACCGGGCATCTTACCAAGGTCCTCTTTCCCTATTCCCTTCTAGTTGCCTTATCCCTTCAACTTGGTGCTCTTTTACAAAATATTGGTAACACCTTTGTATTTTAAAATGTGCATTTACCTTCAACTTGACCTTTTGCGCTTTTGGCCTTTCCTCTCTTATTTGTTTGATGAGTTGTCTTTTTCAGCATTATTCCTTATTTTGAATTATTTTTTTCTATCTCACATTGGGGTTAACATTACCCCCTCCTAGTCAAGTGCCAATCCCATGGCACTTGTGGGCCTTTGTTGGTGAGGCTCGGTGATTTGAAGGGTTGTCATGTGAGTTGATGATGGGGCCTTATGGAGGTTGGTCATGGGACAGAAGCTTGTCTATTGATGGCAGTGGTGGAGGTTGAGGGGATGTCGAGTGGATGGCGGGGCCTCCGATGTTGCTGGTTAGGAACATTCAAATGTATCTACAAGAAACCAGAGGGGCTGGGTGCTGTTCCACACTTGAGGACCGAGTTCGTGCGGTAGGGAGGCACGATGGGTGCAACTTAGGGAGACATGTCTAGCCATAAGTGAGGGTGACCTTCCTAGGCGTGCCTTGCCCTTAATGTACCCTAAGCGTGAAGTGGGGGATCAAAATGGACTAGGGGATTAGGACGGAGCCGAACGACCAAAGCCACACAACATCGGGCGCACCCAACTTGAGGACCCCTACGTGCAGTGACCATAACCCTCATGAATTTCTTACTTTTTCTTGTGATTTTCTTCTTTGTTGTCTTGTTCTTGTCCTTTGCTCCTCTCTCTTCTCTTTCTTTTTTTGTCTTTCTTCTTCTTTTTCTCTCTTTTTTCTTCTTTTCCTCTTTGTTTTTTTTGAAACAAATTGTGATGAGAAGCTAGTCTTCATCATCGTGGTCATGAGAGGGAGAAGTGGGGGGTTTAAGGGACCTACTAAGAAAGCTTTTCCCATGCATATGTCCTTTTAGGCTCATTCAAACGTTGAGAGGGGTGGTGGACAAAAAGGGATGGTTGCAGCTAGTGAAACAATTGTCGCTCATGTCCTGTAAGAGGGCTACGTAAAAAGATGGCAAGAGGGCAGCACACATCATTAGCCTAGCCATTGCACATCTATCTATGCCGGCATTGAGATAAAAAAAGAGTAGCAGGGCATTGAGATAAAAAAAGAGTAGCAGAAAGCGGTATTCTTGCAGAGTAGGGTCTTGCCTTAATAATATTCTAAGGAGCATAAGGTAATTACAGGTTGTTAGGAAGGCGGTACTGAGAAAGAGCTGAATTCATTGAGAAAGTGATCAATGGAGGCATATAAGTCCTGCTCAGAGAAGGTGAGTGCTTTATCGAGCTTAGTGACATTGACATTGTAAATTTTTGGGAAGTCATATCGGCCATGGACGTCTGGATTGAAGTCCAATCCTACCCTTCTAGGATATGGCATGTAGGTGGGGTTATTCCTATCGAAGGATAGGGTGTTGCAGAACAACATCCAGACATCCATGTTGATGTCCCAAATGTGCCTTCTCCATCTTGGCTAGCACTTTAGCCCTTCCCCGTTTTGGGTATTTCCATGACCTTGTTCTCCCAATAGTCATGAGCCTCCATTCCCCATAAAGTGGGATTCCTCTCTCTTTTGGTCAACCACCTATCTACCAGCCTTCTTCCGACATTAATCACCTCTTCCACCACCTTGGTTAATAACACTCTATCTTGCTCAATGTAGTGGGGAATCGAAAAGTCAAAGGGGTCGCGGCCATCCTCTTTCTATTCCCATACTTTGAGTTCTGCATTCCAGTCTAGTCGAAAATAGTATTCACTTGGAGGGATGGGCACTTTTGGGGCCACTACTGGTTGAGCTTTCAGCCTCCTCTGTGTGCTTGGTCCAACATGTTTGTTCTCTTCATTTTGATCTCTGCATTTCTCTTAGTAGTGGTATCTACCTCCTACTATACTTCAGGCCATCATGGAGAGGGGGAATGTGGGACTAATTTCTCGTCTTGTTGCCCCATTTCAACGCTTGGCCCTACTTCTTCAGTCGGCCTTTGTATCTCCTCTCCCCTGTGCTCTTGTGGCTCTACTTCCTTGGGCCCTATTGCTTGTGCTTGGATGTGCAGCCCGAATCTCAAAGGCCTACGGGCGATCTCAAGCTTTCTCCAATGATTCAATGGCCTCCTCCTCTTCAGATTATGTGGCATCTAAGAGAGTGTTGATGAAGGCATGTTGTTGGGCTTCCAAGCTTATTTGTGCAGCCTCTGGCGCCCTACTTTCTGCTAATACCTTCTCACCTTTTGCAAGGGCTAATCAGCTCGCTAAGTCTCTTACCCTTCCTTCACTCCTACCCACCCATTCATCTACTCTTCTTTTCATCTATTCCAAGATTTCATTATGCATTTGGGCTAAGGCCCTTATTCTTCGCTCTTGTTCCTCGATTTCTCTTTCTAGTCTCTTCTGCTCTTCTAGCTCCACATCCACCCTCTTCTCCAACTTGTCCATGTTTTCTTGGTACCTTTGGGCCCTCTCCTTCTTCTGCTGCAAGCTCCTCCATGGTGTTCTAGACCCTCTTCATCTGTCCTTGCAACTCTTCTTATTGCAAAATCAGGAGCTTGCACTCCCTTTGAAGTTCCATCAGCTCCTGATTCTCATCTTCAAGTTTCCTTCACCAACTGTCCTCTTGCTTCTCCTTAGCTCTGAGTGACACCTTTAGCTCACTTATTTCTTGTTGATATTCGGCTACTTGGCTGGTTTTCTTGAGCTGGAAAGCTGCTAATGTGTCTTTCTCTGCTTTTAGCTTAGCCACAACCATCTTCTTTTCCTCCTTTGCTCTCTCCAATTGGGAAATGAGTTCCTTAACATAATCGTCATAATTTGTAGACAATGATAGTGCTATAGGGATAGTCATTGTGGATGCTTCTACTTCTATCTCTTAGGATCTTGTCATGATTTTGCATTTGCAGCAACTGCCGGTCTCTTTGTTCCCATCACTGGGGTTCCTCCACTTGCACCTTGAGTTATCTCTTTATTGTCTAGAACTACACCTAGGCCATAAGGTTACTAGCATCTACTGTAGTTGAAGTGCCTTGGGTGGGTGCGGAGACTAGGGTGGTAGGCACTAGGACAAGTGGAATGGGGTCAATCAATCTCTTGCCCTTGCCTTTTGCTACTAGGGCTGGCATGGTTTTCGGTACTTAGGAGCTTGTCCCCAGTCGTTCTTTTCCGTGTGAGCTCATGGTAGCCAACTCCTCCTCTTTGGAGGGCTGCTCCACTAATAGGAGGAGGCCCCTAGCTATGTCCTCTTCTTCTCTCCTTTTGAGCTCCTCCGCCTCTTCATTTGCTTTTCTCTTTCTTTCTTCTTCCACCTCCTTGGACTCCCTTTGGGCCTTGAGATAGTCATCAGTTTCTTTCTTCCTTCTCTCCTCTTCTGCTCTCCTTTTTGGGGGGTCTCCTTCTTCGACTTCTTGGCCCTTTCGTGACTGTGTCTCATGTTATCCTTCTTCATCACTCACGATTCTCTCACTGGACTATTCCTCCTCTTGGTGGAAAGGGGACCTATTTGGTGTTTTGAAAACTCCTTTGTTGTCTTGTGCTTCCCCCAATGCCTCCCTAAGGATGGCAGTCAAGACCCCACCAAATCCAATGGTCAAGGCCCTAGATGATGATTTCTTTCTTGCCTTGGAGGCCGGGGACTCTTAACCTGCGAGTCTTCCACCTCTAGCTACTGCCTTATTTGAAGTCTCGATGGTCTGCTACACGAAGCTGTTCAAGTTCACTTCATCGAAAGATTTGGTTGCAATGCTCTAGCTGGACTTGTACCTTTGGCTGGAAAACAAGGCATGCACCATTTTGGTCTATAGCTGGACTTCGGGGTTGAGGATATCAGCTAAGCTGATGCCATCATTGGTGTGTACCAATACTTTGTCCATTCCCAACATGATGTATACGTCCCTTTTTTTACCGTCTTTCAACTTTGTTGGTTAGGCCCAACGCTCTCTCCACCAGCTCTGGGATCAACATAACTTCTACTTGGCGGGCGGCCTCTCCTTGTCGCATAGTCATAGTGCCACGATTCCTATTGAAGGTACAGAGGAACTCCGCACAATTTTCATAATCCATGGCCTAGCTAACCTTCTCCACATACTTCTGCAACTTGAATTTGTTGTAGGCCCTTGTCTCCACCAAGAGGCCATATCTTGCTTGCTCTTCCTCTGAAAAATGGTAACTTGCTGGTTTTCTCATATCTTGCCATTGTGGGTGCGTACCATGAAACCATAACTCACCATCAGTATTCTTTAGGTAATTTTGTGAAAAGACACATAGGAAATGGAGAAAATGCTTATGGAAACTGAAATGCTTAAATATAGAAAGGGAATTTTCCTTTAAATAGTTCATGCATTCCTCAAAAAATTTATGACCCTTTTCCTCAATCATAAGTTGATTTTTATCCATTATTTTCTGCTTTTGGACGTTGATTGAGGTTTAGGGTTTCTTTTTATGTTCCATATTTTACCCCCTCCCCCTTGGAGATGAGAAGAATCCTTCCTAGGATTAGAGGTTGGAGGATGAAGGCTATTCAATGCATGCTCATGTTGTTTCATCTCCGCATGAGCCAAGCGTAGAAGTTTGGGTTGTACTCCATTTGAGCATAGTGGTCCATGTTGACAGGTCAAATGCTTACACGGGTAAGGTAAGCAAGGACATCCATTAGGAAGTCACTGGAGTCTATTCGGTTGGCAATGTGTAGCTCCTCCTCAGTCAACATGCGATCTAAATAGAGGTGGCTCATGATGTACTCTTCTAGGGGTCGGTTGTGAATGGTGGTCAAAACACTATAGGAGGTTGGAGCTATATAGGTTGGGTCGTATCCTGAGGTTTTGATGGCACGTCTCTGCTTAGTGTTGGTCATTATTTGACAGCCCTCTAGCTCCCATTGAAGTTAGAGAGCATACCATTTTCGTAGGAAAGAGGAGTGGTTTGTCAACAAGTTGTTTCAACTCTTCAATTTCCTGGTCAGTGGTGTTAGAGGTTGTGCTCTTATTATGTGAGGTGATGAGCCATCTTTTCTGCCCTTGCTCGCAGGAAATCTCGATGGCAATTAGCTCCTCAAATGTTTGGGGAGCCTTAACGAATGCGAATTCTAATTCTTTCCAAGAGCAAGGCAACAAACATACCTCCGTGGCTAAAGGCTCTTCTAAAAGGCCTAGGTCTAGTCGATCATAGCTTTTTGCAAGTGTAGTAAATGTAGCATCCAAGCATCGAAGGCAAGTGATCACGTCATCACCTACATTTTCAACCAAGTCCAAGGTTAATGCAAGAATTGATCGTTGCTCATAAGAGGGTTTTAGGCCAATGGGAGGTCGAGGTTTTGGCTGAGTGGGCTAGACAAGTCTGCAGGCTGAGACTATCGATGTTGGCTACTTTTGAGGAAGTGGTACAATCACTTGCGCACTAGGCAAGGGTTGGTATGTAGATGTTTTGTTGCCAACAACATATGCTTGGGAGGCCTTGGGGGCACTAGCAGTGCTCGGTTGAGGTGGTGTGGAGGCATCAAGTTGCAGTTTCAATCGAGAGACTTGTTGAGGTTCTGCAAGCGTAGTGGGTTTGGGCTCTATGGGCTTGGTAGCTTGAGTTGTTTGGGATTTCAATTTTTGATCTGTCATGCAAGCTTGTGTGGGTAAGCTCGAGGGTTGCTTGGTAGTCGTGGGTTTGGGTACCCATATCCAAGTGTTGCCCCCGTAATAGCCTTGCGCTTGCAATAAAGTCTTGGGGACCCAGTGCATCTTGGACCGTTTGTTGATGCCTATAGCTTCTTATCTATTTCCTAGGTTTCAAGTATGAGTTCCTAGCCTTGCAAGGTCATGGTTGGTTGCTTTCTTGGTGGAAGTCCTTGATGTTTAGGTACGCATTTCATCAATGAACTAGTTAGTGATCAAGGCATGCATTGGTACCCATTTAAACTTGGGTGAATGCACTATGACTCGTAGTTGATGTTGCAATGCACCTATTTTTTAAAGGCGCGCCCTAACAGCAATTCCTTACCAACATCTTTTGTGTTTGGAAACACATAAAAGATTATGGGTATGCTTTCAAACTTAATAGAGACTGTGACTTTGCACTTTTCTAAAAGTGCATATGATTGGCCCCCAAAAGGGTTGAGTTTAGCGCTTGTGGGATATAGTTGTGGTCGGCTAATTTGAGCCCAATGATCGTGAGTTAAGATATTGAAATCAGCTCCTCATCGATCAATGCATCGAAAATATCGTTGGGTAGGACTGTTATGCAGAGGTAAGCAGGTTCCACTGCTTCTTCATCCTTGTCTTCAACTTCCATAATTGCAGCAACTTCAACTTTCACAGGGGATTCTAGTATGGGAGGCTCGTGTAGTGGATGTGTGAGAGGGTAATACTTCTTTATGCAGCTACCCAACGTCATTCTTTCTAGTGGCTCATGCTTCTGCCCACTTTGTGAGGTAGTCAGTAGCAACTATGATGTACTTGGCTTGCGAATATTGTGCTATGGAACTAATAGGCCCGATGAAGCCAAATTTCCATTTTTTGAAAGGCTACCTTGCAATGATTGGGGTTAGCTCCATCTTGTCTTTGCAAACAAGTACCTTGGTCTGTTGGCACTCATCGTAGTGCTTTACAAATCATGTTGCATCATCTCAGAAAAGTGTAGGCCCCCATAGTTGAGATTGCAGCACCTTGCGGGCTGTCATGTCTCCACTAAAGTGTCCTCCAACAATTCCATTATGTGCTTTTGCAAGTACATCATGCATTTCATGCTTGCATACGCATCTACGTAGCAAGCCGTCCTGCCCTAACCTATAAAGCTATCCTTTTATCAACTAATAGGGCTACATCTTGAGGATGAGTCACCTAAGTCGGGCCTTTTCGAAGGGTATTTCGGGTAGTCTGTGTTCAAGCACTTGGACTATGTCATGTGCCCAATATGGCATCAAGTCAGCTCTAAACAAGTCTTTCTCACCAGACAAGTTAAAGAGATGCACGTCTAGCAAATCATCGGCGATACTTGTCCCTAGCGGCTTCTCCTGTGGATATCAAGACATGTGGTCAGCCATTTAATGATGTTTCCCCTTACGCACAACCACAAAGAAGTCGAACTCTAACAGTAGACATAACCATCAAGCAATGCATCATGTAGCACAAGGTTTATTAATAAGATAGTGCAACGCTTGATGGTCAACACAGAAAGTAAAAGGCATAGCCAACAGATTATGTCAAAATTTCTTCACATCAAACATCATGGCTAAACCTTCTCTCTCCATAGTGGAATAATTCATTTCGGTGTCCGTGAGTTGTTTGCTAGTGAAACTCACGAGATAGTCTAGATTGTGTTCACCAGGCTGGCACAATACTACTCCCACGGCAAACTTTGAGGTGTCAATGTGGAAGTGGAAGGTTATGGTCCAGTATGGGGCTCATAGTATTGTCGCAGTTATCAGATCCCTTTTCAATTCTTCATATGCACATTGGCATTCCTTGGTCCATTTGAGTATTTGCACTTTTGCCATGATGTACAACATAGTTGGGATACGTGGCTCCACTTCGCTGAGTTTGCATATAATAACTCTACACACTCTAGCACTGGAGTTTTCCCTTTTGAGGCCTTATATGGGTATAAGGTTCCCCTTCTCACAGTCTTATTTAATGATAAGATCAACCCTCGGAGTCACAAAGACTGACTTGGATCACATGCAAGCCTTACTTCAGCAATGTAAAGTGAACCTTCAAATGGCCCAAACACACATGAAACTCTATGCTGATGAGAAAAGAAGACATTTGCAATTCTAGGAAGGGGAATTGGTCCTTTTGAAAGTGCTTAAGTCCCGCTGCTCAACCCTCAAAGAGGGTAGCAAGTAACAAGCTGGCCCATTGCTTCTATGGCCCATGCCGGATTCTAAAGAGAGTTGGTGACGGCCTACCGCTTATAACTTCCCCCTACCACCAAAATCCACAATGTGTTTCATGTCAGCTAGCTAAAACCCTTCATGGGCTCCTCAGTGGACTATGTAGAAGAACTTCCCTCCATAGATGAAGAAGGCATCACTTAGTATATCCCTAAGGCAATCATTGGGCAGCAAGATAAGCACTTATGGTTTCAATCCATTAAAGAATACCTCATCAAATGGTAAGGTCTTCCCTTGGAAGAAGCCTCTTGGTGCTCGACAACCATTGTCATTGAATTTCCTTACCTCCAAGAGGCCCCGCAGCCTGAAGACTAGCCGATCATGCCCCATTTGACCACCCTTTGCTTGTAGACTGCACACTGTTTTAGAATAGTCTTGTACTTATCCAAATCTGAGGCATGTGCATCCTAAATAGGCTAAAGTACTTGTCATAAGCTCAGTTTTGACATGTGGTATGTCCCATTTGGAGCAACCTATCAAAAGTTATGACCCATTTACTTTAGTAAGCCGATCCTGGACAACATGCCATCCCTAGTCTTTACCCACCCATTTTTCATTGTAAAAGGCCTTAGAGTAGTACTTTGCAACCCTCCCTTAGCCCACCCATCACTCCCCTCTACTTCTCCTTGTTTTCTAGGGTAAAAACCTTCAGGGTGAGGATGGATTGTAATAAGGGGGATACACACCGACTAGGGGTTAGACACCTAGTCACACTGACTCGAGTATATAAGGTGTAAGAGTCCCAGATTACGTCAACCAATTATTATCAAGAACATACTCTTCACCTTCACCTCTAGCTTTCATGGCTTCCTCCCTCCTTCTCTCCTCTTTTTTGTCTTCTCTCTCCTCTTCTAGTCTTCTTTTCTCTTCTTCTTGCTCTCTTTCTCTCTCTTCAGCTCTTCTCCTCTCTCCTCTCAACTTCATTTATTACAAGGACGTTCACTAAGATCTTATTAGTAAACTCAGTTTGGCCATTCGCTTCAAGGTAGTATGGTGAGGATTTTTGATGGATGATTAGACAAATCGACAAGAGGTGAGCGATCACTTCATTAATGAAGTGTGTGCCTTGATCATTAACTAGTTCAATGGGGTAGCCAAATCGTGAGATCACCTGCTCCCAAAGGAACTTAACAGTGGTTCTAACATCGTTTCCGCTTGTGGCTTGCCCGTCTACCCACTTTGTGAGATAGTCTATAGCAACGATGATATACTTGGCCTGTGAGTACTGTGTCGTAGGACTAATCGGTCCAATGAAGTCAATTTTCCATTTCTCGAATGGTTGTCTTGCAATGATTGGACTTAGCTCCATTTTGTCCTTATGAATGGGTACCTTGGTCTGTTGGCACTTGTCACAGTGCTTTAAAAATTGTTTTGCATCCCGAAAAAGAGTAGACCACCACAATTGCGACTGTAGCACCTTGTGGGCCATTGTGTCTCCGCTAAAGTGTCCTCCTATAGTTCTGCCATGTGCTTCAGTAGTGGGTCATGCATCTCACATTTGCACATGTATCTACGCAGCAAGTCATGGCGCCCTAACTTATAAAGTTGTCATGCTATCAACTAATAGGGTTGTATTTTAAGGATGAGTTGCTTAAGTTGGGCCATCTTGATGGGTCTTTCGGGTAGTCCATGCTCAAGCACTTGGACTATGTCGTCTGTCCAATATGGCAACAAGTTAGTTCTAAACAAGTCCCTTTCACTAGATAGGTTAAAGACATGTGCATCCGACAAGTCGTCTGTGATGCCCTATCAGGCGGCTTCTCCAGTGGGTATGCGAGACATATGGTCGACCATGTAGTGCTGCTTCTCTGTGTGTATAACTAGAGAGAAGTCAATCTTGAGAAGTAGAAGTAACCATTGAGCAATACGTCCCGTAGCGCAAGGTTTGTTAACAAGATAAAGCAAGGCTTGATGGTCAATGAAGAAGACAAAATGTGTGGCCAAAAGGTAATGCCAAAATTTCCTTACAGTAGCAAACACCATGGCTAACCCTTCTCTCTCCATGGTGGACTAGTTCATTTAAGTGTCTGCGACTTGTCTGCTAGCAAAGCTCACTAGATAGTCTAAATTGTGTTAACGTGACTAGCACAACACAACTCCCATGGAAAACTTCGAGGCATCAATGTGAACATAAAAGGTTATGATCTAGTCTGGGGCTCATAGGATTGGTGTTGTGGTTAGAGCCTTCTTCAACTCTTCGTATGCACATTGGCATTCCTCGATCCATTCAAATATCACCAACAACCTATATAAAGGTCTGGAAATTAATGCATAGTTTAACACAAGTTGTCAATAGTACCCTATATGGCTGAGGAAGCACTGAACTCCTTTGCAGTTGGTTGGTGGTGGAAGGTTGACGATAATCCTAACTTTTGAGAAGTTGGTGGCAATACCATTCTTTGACACCATGTGCCCTAGGATGCATTCGTGCTTTACCCAGAAGTGGCACTTTAAGGGGTTTAACTGATACATTCTACATCTTTCAAAGACTGCTCGGAGCTTGCCTAGGTGTGCCTTTCAATTAGAGTGGACACATAAATCATCAACAAATACCTCTAGCTCTCGTCTAAGCATGTCTTTGAAAATGGCACACATGAGCCTTTGAAATGTGATTGGGGCATTCATCAACCCGAAGGGTATGACTACATAGACAAAGATGCCCCACTTGGTAGTGAATGCGGTCTTGTGCCTATCATCCAGATGCACTTGCACTTGATTGTATCTGGAGAAGCCATCCAAGAAACTGTAGGCCTCTTTACCAGCCACCCTCTTGAGCATATGCTCAATTTATGGTAGTGGATGATTGTCTCTCTTCGTGGTAGCATTGACCTTCTTGTAATTGATGCACACTTTGATTTTTCCATTCTTTCTCATTACAATCACTATGGGTGATACCAGACTGTGTGCTTGATTTCATAAATGAATCCTGCTCTTAGCACCTTATCGATTTCCTCTTTGACTGTGTGAGCATGTTTGGAATTCATCGGATACGATCACTGCCTCTGACCGACGTTGCACCGGGTGTCATCAGGATATTATGAGTCACTACACTCAGATCTATCCCTTTTAGCTCATTGAGGGACTAGGAAAATACATCTATGTACTCTCATAAGAGGGCAATTAGGATTTTCTCCTCTTCCTTTGGCCATAAAAATAAGTCGGGTGTCTCCCTTTCCTCAATTAGATTGACCTCCTTGACTTTGACAGGTCCTTCTATAGCCTCGCTTGCTTGCCCTCATCTTTTGGCTCCTAGCAAGACCACTACCCTCTCACCTTTCTTAAACCTCGTGAATCGTTTCACCAGGTCTTGCGACTTCCTTTGCACCTTAGATTGCGGATCCCTAGGTTATTTCCTCCTTTCCTCGTGCAATCTTCGGCACCTTAGGTGGATTGGTAGGTCTCCTCTAGTGTATTTGGTCTTAGGTGGTCGAGGTATCCCAAGATCACTGTCTAAGCTTACTTTCAACTTTAGAAGAGGGAGACTCTTCTAGAGGTTGTAGCTCCGATATGGTGATTCCGTTTTGAATACTGATGCGACACTTGGTTGGGTAAGACCTGCTCCTTCATAATCAATCGCTTATATGTGCTCCAACTAGGTGAGATCGCAACCCATTTATGTGAATCCTTTCTCAATTCTGAAGATGCTCTTTTTCTACAGTTTGGAGTCTGCTTGTATTTGTTCAATCTCATACCACTCAGTGTCGTACTCTATCGTATCAATCTCTTCTTCACTCTTGTCATTGGAGGAGCAACAATCCTCGTACTCATCATCGAAATCGTCCCCTCATTGGAGGAGCAACAGTCTTCGTACTCATCATCAGAATCGTTCCCTCATCCAATTGCTTGTCATCTCCTAAATGCAGTTCCTTATCATCGTCGCTGGCTAAGGCCCAATTCTACATCACGTTTAGGTCATGCACCTTGGCCCATCACCACTTGGGTTCATCCAAGAGTTCCTTGAGCTGTTTAAGATTTACGGCTGGGTTACTAGTTAATTTGTCTACCAGGTAATCTAAGATCTTGTGGAGGTCTCATTTTTTATTTGGGACATGGAATGTGACAAAGGTGGGTCGCCCATGTGAGCTCCTCGCCATCATGTAGGTTGGTACTGAGGGCATGTCTTTGGGCTTACCGACTACCTTGTAGCTTCCTCGTGTTCCTCATGGGCAAGGGATACACTTAGTCATGGCCTTTAAGATTCACTTATCTTTGTCAAGAATCGCATGATGGGGGGATTTGCTTGAGTTGCTGCGCCAAACACACTTTCTATACACAAGAGAAAGCTCATTCAAGAACACAAGAAGAGAGATGGAGGCCAAAATGTTTTCTTGCTTATTTTTCTTCTTCTTCCACACACTATACAATGTACACAAATTATAGATAAGATACAACATAAAGGAAAGTGGCCTTCTAAGTCAAACAATGCATAACTGACTACACTAATCGATTGGCATTATATCTTTGCCAGTTGTAGGTAGGTGTAACAAACTAAATATAATAAGTGATAAGTCAGTGTCCATGTGAGTATCATAATGACCACCAACATGCTAAGTATAGACGTGCAGACTCATCTAGCCAGGTGGTCCATCATCAATGTCCGCACGTGTTGAGCTTGCCATCTCAACACTCCCCCTCAAGCTCAATTCTATCTCTGCAACTCCAAGTAAGCTTCGGAACTTTCGAAGCTTCTCTGCACCCAATGCCTTTGTGAAAATGTCAGCTATCTAATCTTGTGTGCTGACATATACCAAGTCAATCTCTCCTGCAAGTACCTTTTCTCTCACAAAGTGGTAGTGCACATCAATGTGTTTTGTCCTAGCATGGAACACTAGATTCCTAACTAGCTGTATGCTGCTCATGTTGTGACAATGAATGACAATTGGACCATCTCCGTGCATGTCCAAATCATCTAATAACTTTTGCAACCATACCACCTCGCATGCTACCATAGCAGCACCTCTATACTCAGCCTTTGTACTTGATAAAGCAACTGTAGGTTGCTTTTTGCTGCTCCATGTAACTGCTGCACTACCAAGGGAAAACATGAATCCACTTGTAGATCTTCTGTCTGACATGCTACCAGCCCAATCTACATCTGTATCCAAAGACCTGTACGCCCTTACTTGCCTCATAAAAAAGTCCATAATGTAAAGTGGACTTCACATACCTCAATATACGTCTAATTGCATCCAAATGAGGCTTTCTAGGCATTTGCATAAACTGACTGACAAGGCCAACAGCATAGCTCAAGTCTGGCCTTGTGATAGTCATGTAAATCAAACTCCCTACTATCCTCCTGAACATAGTAAGGTCTTCTATCTCATCCCCAACGTCAGCACTCAACTTCACATTTTGCTCCAATGGTACTGAAAGAGGCTTAATACTGTCATACCATACTTGGATAACATATCCAAGCCATACTGCTTTTGGGATAGCCATATACATCATTACATCTAATCACCTCAATACCAAGAAAGTATCCAGCTCACCCAAATCTTTCATCTCAAACTTCTTGTTCAAGAAGTCCTTAACTTCAGCAATCCCATTGTCACTGTCACATGTAATAATCAAGTCATCCACATAGATGACTATGATGACCAAACTTACATCTCCCTTTCTCACATAAAGTGAGTGATTAACATCAGAAATACAAAATCCAATATTGACAAGATACTCTCCAATCTTGTCAGACCATGCTCTAGGTGCTTGCTTCAGCCCATAGAGCACCTTCTTTAACCTACACACATATGTGGGATGCTCGAAATCCTCATAACCTGCTGGCTGCTCCATATACACTTCTTCTTGCAATTCACCATGCAAGAAGGCATTCTTAACATCCATTTGCTGCAAACTCTAATCTTTGGCTGCTGCCAAGGCAATCACACACCTAGCAGTCGCCATCCTAGCAATTGGACTAAATGTCTCTTCATAATCTATGCTATATGTTTGAGCATAGCCTTTTGCAACCAGCCTAGCTTTATACCTGCTAACTGAACCATCTATATTATGCTTGACTTTGTAAACCCACTTACAGCCAATAACCAAGTCTTATTGGCTTCTAATGCAGCCATCTCCTCATCCATTGTTGCATCCCAATGAGCATGACCAACAACATCATCAAAACAAGTGGGCTCAACATCCTCAACTAGTTTCACCATATAAGCATATCGGTGAGTTGCATAACCTTCAAAACCAAATCTTTTAACAAGGTATCTAACCTTGATAGATCTGCGTACCATAGGATCACTCAATGGAGCCTTTACATTACTATGAGCTCTCTGTACACTTGGTGTCCTCACTGAAGGAGTACCAAGCTCATCATCCAAACTCTCTGAACCACTAGAATCTCTGTCAAATACCAAATGACTGGTAGATGCATCATTACCATCCAGCACTTTCTTATTTCCTTTGTCCTTCCTTGCAACACTTATAGATCCACCTGAAGATATGGGACTACTCCTTGGTCTCCCAGACCAAGGACTCACTGTAGGTATAGTATCAAATGTGTTTCTGGTCCACTAAGACTCTATGATTCTTGTTTTTCTTTTTGCACATAACTGTCATGATCATTATCATAATCTAATATATTACCAGCAGGTGCATACCAACTGCCCATCTCATCAAAGATAACGTCCCTGCTCACTCTGAACTCACCTGTGACAGGGTTATAACATCGATACCCTTTCTACTTTAAAGATTACCCAATATAAAATATATTTTTCAGCCTTTGGATCAAGCTTCTTTCGTAGCTCATCTGGCACATAAACATATGCAACACATCCAAATACCTTCAAGTGCAATACATCGAGCTTCTTGCCAGTAAAGCACTCTTCAGGAGTCATCCCATGAACTGCAGTTGTGGGAGTTCTATTCATAATGTAGACATCAGTATGGACAGCCTCAAACCAAAAATGTTTAGGCATATTCTTTTCAACCATTAATGCCCGTGTGACTTCTGCAATATGCTTATTTTTTCTTTCTACAACCCCATTTTGCTGTGGCATATACCTACAAGTAAAGTGCCTCTTTATCCCATGAGTCCTCAAGAAGCCAATAAACTCATTAGAGAGGTACTCTCCCTCTCCACCTGATCTCAAGCACTTCACTTTTAAGTCTGTTTTTGTTTCAACAGCTGCCTTAAAAGATTTGAAGTGCTCAAACACATCACTCTTTTCCTTCATGAAGTATACCCATAACTTCCTTGAACAGTCATAAATAAATGTGACAAAGTATTTGCTGCCACTAAGAGATACATTTTGTATAGGCCCCCAAACATCTATATGCACTACATCAAGTATTTTTCTACTCACTTCTCTGTCATGCGAGAAGGGTTGTCTTGCCTGCTTACCAAACTGGCATGCTTCACAGCCTTTATGCAATTCTGCAACTCTAAAAGAAGGCAACCCTGTAACCAATCCTCTGGACTACATTAATTTCAGCCTTTGCACATTTGCATGTCCAATACATTTATGCCATATTTCAATATCTACAACTACTACTTTTTCTTTAGCATACATACCAACATCCATTGCAGGAATTCCAGCATCTAAAGTGAACATTCGGCCAACTCTACTTCCTTTTGCGACCAACCTGCACTTATCATTAAAGTCTTCTACAAAACAACCTTTTGCATTAAATCGGACTTGCAACCCCTCCGCTACCATTTGGCTAATAGACACTAGATTCTTTGTAATTGATGGCACATGTAATACATATGTCAAACTCTTTGTCTGGCCATCATACAAGGACAAGGGAACCTTTCCAATGTGTGAAATTGGGTGGCATGAATCATCACCCGTCTGCACATAACCTGGATTTTGTAAGTTCTGCATCTCTCCAAACCATTCAACATGACTGGTCATATGATTAGATGCATCTGAATCGACATACCATACATCATCATGTGTCCCCTTTCCTGTAACTGCATTCATCATATGCTGCATAACAAACAAATGCTTATTTTTGTCTTCATTCTATCATAAAGATAATGCATAGTTTCCTTGTTGTAATTTACCACTACGAATATCATTCTTTTTTGCATAGCAATGGGCTGTAATATGGCCCGTTTTGCCACAATAATGGCAAATAATAGCAAAATTTCCAGAACCTCTATTCTGCCATCCACCTCTTCCTCTAAAGCACCCCCTGCCTCTAAAGTTTCCTCGGCCTCCTGAAACTTGCATTTCACCAAATTGCTGATTGAACCTATTTTGCTGGTTATCGCTAGCACGTCCCATACCATGGCCTCTCAAAGAGGATCTACCATGTCCCCTTCCTGAACTTGAGTAAAATGCTTGAACCTGTTCACCATTTTTTTCAGATGAGTCACCCTGCATATTGATCTCTTCGGTAATCATGAGAGAGATCAACTCATCAAAATCTGAAAATGGCTTCCGTACATATACTGAAGTAACAAATGATTTCCATGCCTTCTCATTGTTAAGGCCACTCAAAGTGGATGAAACCAAATCATTATCATCAAGCATTGCATCAATTGCTGCTAAAGCATCTGCAATGCTCCTCACCTTCAATACATATTGACAGACGTTTTTCCTTTCTTCAAGGCATTCAACTCTTGCTTGAGTTGAATCTTTCGTACCTTTGTATTTACTGAAAACATGTTCTCAAAAATTGTCCAAGCTGCATGTGAAGTTTCTGCATTCTTGATATGTCCCAACATCGTATTATCAATGACTGTAGATAACCAGTACATCACCTTTTTGTCTTTTGCATTCCATTCTTTCCATGCTTTTAATTCATCTGCAGTCAGAGGGACACCCAGCTCTGGCTTCTCTTCTTCACCTGAAACAAACTCATAAAGGCCCTTTCCAATGAGGAAGTTCATCACACGGAACTTCCATGAAGAGTAGTTGTTCTTGTCGAGCTTCTCAATAATGGGATTTTCACTGTTCTCTGCCATGATCACAAACAAGGATACAACACAGCAAGCTAGTCTTCTGCAATCTTTCACAACACGTGCACGACACTACACCAAGCAACCTTTTTCACTGATTACTCAATAGTACATGTAATCTGCAACCTCTTTGCAGATAAACCTTATGTTTGCTTCCTACAAACACCTCAAAAATTACAGATTCGCAATTTGTAACGTGTACACCCACTTTCAATCAATACAGCCGAAATCATAGTGTACCGTAAAACTGCTACCGCAACCTTGCGGCTCTAAAGCGGGGCCTGAAACAGCCTCAAATGCCCAAAATAACTACGGGAAAACCTTGAAAGGCATATCTGTAGAATATACAGTGCTTTGCTCGTACACCAAATCTCACAGCAATCTAAGATTTTTGCTCAATCCTGCTTCCGATGCCTTCACAGACACTATCCAAGAGAGAGAGTGGAAGAATGGGAGAGCTTCTTACCCATTGTTGCTTGCTCAAGCCTTGCTTCTTCTCCTTCACTTCAGCCTTGAAAGTCAGCCTCTCTCAGTGGCGCGGCTCTGATACCATGTCAAGAATCGCGTGATGGGGGGATTTGCTTGAGCTGTTGCACCAAACACACACTGTATACACAAGAGGAAGCTCACTCAAGAACACAAGAAGAGAGATGGAGACCAAAACGTTTTCTTGCTGATTTTTCTTCTTCTTCCACACATTATACAATGTACACAAAGTATAGATAAGATACAACATAAAGGAAAGTGGCCTTCTAAGTCAAACAATGCATAACTGACTACACTAATTGACTGGCATTATATCTTTGCCAGCTGTAGGTAGGTGTAACAAACTAAATATAATAAGTGATAAGTCAGTGGCTATGTGAGTATCATAATGACCACCAACGTGCTAAGTGTAGATGTGCAGACTCATCTAGCCAAGCGGTCCATCATCAATGTCTGCATGTGTTGAGCTTGCCATCTCAACAATCTGAACACCGCCCTTGAGCATAGCTGAGATGGTGTCTAGGTCGAATGGTGTGGTCTTCCAAGTATCCATTTTCACTCTTACCCCGCTTCCATTTGATTGCCTAGAAAGATCAAACCATTGCCCCAACCTTCTATGACTCGTACATTATGCATCTAGGGGTAGCCTAACATGATATCATAGTCCACTCCTTTCATGATTATAAAGTCCACAAAGAATCGAATTCTTGCAATCCTCAATGACCAGTTTTTTA